>NC_041217.1:133584175-133600803 GCF_002837175.3 Physeter macrocephalus | reverse complement strand
TCTTTTCTCCATTGTATATCCTTGCCTCCTTTGTCATAGATTAGTTGACCATAGGTGCATGGGTTTGTCTCTGGGCTTTCTATCTTGTTCCATTGATCTATGTTTCTGTTTTTGTGCCAGTACCATATTGTCTTCATTACTGTAGCTTTGTCGTATAGTCTGAAGTCAGGGAGTCTGATTCCTCCACCTCCGTTATTTTCCCGCAAGACTGCTTTGGCTATTTGGGGTCTTTTGTGGTTCCATACAAATTTTAAGATTTTTTGTCCTAGTTATGTAAAAAATGCCATTGGTAATTTGATAGGGATTGCATTGAATCTGTAGATTGCTTTGGGTAGTATAGTCATTTTCACAATATTGATTCTTCCAATCCAAGAGCATGGTATATCTCTCCATCTGTTGGTATCATCTTTAATTTCTTTCATCAGTGTCTTATAGTTTTCTGTATACAGGACTTTTGTCTCCCTAGGTAAGTTTATTCCTACGTATTTTATTCTTTTTGTTGCAATAGCAAATGGGAGTGTTTCCTTAATTTCTCTTTCTGATTTTTCATCATTAGTGTATAGGAATGCAAGAGATTTCTGTGCATTAATTTTGTATCGTGCATGGTGGCCTCATAGAATGAGTTTGGGAGTTTTCCTTCCTCTGCAATTTTTTGGAAAAGTTTGAGAAGGATGGGTGTTAGCTCTTCTCTAAATGTTTGATAGAATTCACCTGCGAAGCCATCTGGTCCTGGACTTTTGTTTGTTGGAATATTTTAATTCACAGTTTCAATTTCATTATTTGTGATTGGTCGGTTCATATTTTCTATTTCTTCCTGGTTCAGTCTTGGAAGGTTATACCTTTCTAAGAATTTGTCCATTTCTTCCACGTTGTCCAGTTTATTGGCATAGAGTTGCTTGTAGTAGTCTCTTAGGATGCTTTGTATTTCTTCAGTGTCTGTTGTAACTTCTCCTTTTCATTTCTAATTTTATTGATTTGGGTCCTCTCTTTTTCTTGATGAGTCTGGCTAATGATTTATCAATTTTGTATATCTTCTTAAAGAATCAGCTTTTAGTGTTTTTTGATCTTTGCTATTGTTTTCTTCATTTCTATTTCATTTATGTCTTCTCTGATCTTTATGATTTCTTTCTTTCTATTGACTTTGTGTTTTGTTTGTTCTTCTTTCTCTAGTTGCTTTAGGTATAGAGTTAGATTATTTTTTGAGATTTTTCTTGTTTCTTGAGGTGAGATTGAATTGCTATAAACTTCCCTCTTAGAACTGCTTTTGCTGCATCCCATAGGTTTTGGGTCATTGTGTTTCATTGTCATTTGTTTCTATGTATTTTTCATTTTCTTCTTTGATTTCTTCACTGATCTCTTGGTTATTTATTAATGCACTGTTTAGCCTCCATGTATTTGTGTTTTTTACATTTTTTGTCGTAATTGATTTCCAATCTCATAGTGTTGTGGTCAGAAAAGATGCTTGATATAATTTCAATTTCTTAAAATTTCCAAGGCTTGATTTGTGACCCAAGGTGTGATCTATCCTGGAGACTGTTCTGTGTGCACTTGAGAAGAAAGTGTTGTCTACCACTTTTGGGTGGAGTGTTCTATAACTGTTAATTACACCTATCTGGTTTATTGTGTCATTTAAAACTTGTGTTTCCATATTTATTTTCTGTTTAGATGATCTGTCCATTGGTATATGTGGGGTGTTAAAGTCTCCTACTATTATTTTGTTACTGTCAATGTCCCCTTTCATGGTTGTTAGCATTTGCCTTATGTATTGAGGTGCTCCTGTGTTGGGTGCATAAACATTTATAATTGTTATATCTTCTTCTTGGATTGATCCCTTGATAATTATGTAGTGTTCTTCCTTGTCTCTTGTAACATTCTTTATTTTAAAGTCTATTTTCTCTGCTATGAGTATTGCTACTCCAGCTTTCTTTTGATTTCCTTTTGCATGGAATATCTTTTTCTATCCCCTCACTTTCAGTCTGTATGTGTCCCTACGTCTAAAGTGGGTCTCCTATAGACAGCACATATATGGGTCTTGTTTTTGTATCCATTCAACCAGTCTGTGTCTTTTGGTTGGGGCATTTAATCCATTTACATTTAAGGTTATTATCGATATGTATGTTCCTATTACTATTTTCTTAATTGTTTTGGGGTTTTTTTGTGGGTCTTTTTCTTCTCATGTATTTCCCACCTAGAGAAGTTTGTTTAGCATTTGTTGTAAAGCTGGTTTGTTGGTGTTGAATTCTCTTAGCTTTTGCTTGTCTGAAAAGCTTTTGATTTCTCTGTCAAATCTGAATGAGATCCTTGCTGGGTAGAGTAATCTTGGTTGTAGGTTTTTGTCTTCCATCACTTTAAGTATATCCTGGCACTCCCTTCTGGCCTGCAGAGTTTCTGCTGAAATATCAGCTGATAACCTTATGGGGATTCCTTTGTATGTTATTCTTTGTTTTTCTCTTGCTACTTTTAAGATTTTTTCTTTGAATTTAATTTTTGTTAATTTTATTAATATGTGTCTTGATCTGTTTCTCCTGGAGTTTATCCTGTATGGGACTCTCTGTGCTTCCTGGACTTGGGTGACTATTTCTTTTCCCATGTTAGGGAAGTTTTCCACTATAATCTCTTCAAATATTTTTTCAGACCCTTTCTTTTCCTCTTCTTCTTCTGGGACCCCTGTAATTCGAATGTTCATGTGTTTAATGTTGTCCCAGAGGTCTCTGAGATTGTCTTTAATTCTTTTCATTCTTTTTTATTTTTTTAATATTTAAAAAATTTAATTTATTTAATTTATTTATTTTTGGCTGTGTTAGGTGTTCGTTACTGCACACGGGCTTTCTCTAGTTGCACAGTGCAGGGGCTACTCTTCTTTGCGGCATGCAGGCCTCCCTCTATGGTGACCACCCCATTGCGGAGCACAGGCTCCAGGCACGCGGGCCCCAGTAGTTGTGACTCGTGGGTTCTAGAGGGCAGGCCCAGCTTCCATGGCGCATGAGCTTAGCTGCTCCACAGCATGTGGGATCCTCCCAGACCCGGGCTTGAACCTGTGTCCCCCATGTTAGCAGGCAATTAGCAACCACTGTGCCAACAGGGAAGCCCCATTCTTTTTTCTTCATTCTGCTCCTTGGCAGTTATTTCCACCATTTTGTCTTCCAGCTCACTTATTCATTTTTCTGCCTCAGTTATTTTGTTATTGGTTCCTTCTAGTGTATTTTTCATTTCTGTTATTGTGTTGTTCATTTCTGTTTGTTTGTTCTTTAGTTCTTCTAAGACTTGTTAAACATTTCTTGTATTTTTTCAGTCTGTGCCTCCATTCTATTTCCAAGATTCTGGATTATCTTTACTATCATTATTCTGAATTCTTTTTCAGGTAGATTGCCTATTTCCTCTTCATTTATTTGTTCTTGTAGGTTTTTACTTTGCTCCTTCATCTGTGACATATTTTTTTGCCATCTCAATTTTTTTTTTAATGGGTCAGATTGTGTTCCTGTCATACTGGTTGTTTGGCCTGAGTCTTCCAAAACTGGAGTTTGCAGGTTGTTGGATAGAGCTGGGTCTTGGTGCTGGGATGAGGACCTCCGGGAGACCTCACTCTGATGAATATTCCCTGGGGTCAGTGGTTGTCTGTTAGTTCAGTGGTTCAGACTCAGAGCTCCCACCACAGGAGCTTTGGCCCCACCCCTGGCTCACGAACCAAGATCCTGCAAGCTGTGCATGGTGGCAAAAAAAAAAAGGTGAACAATAAAAAAGAGTAAAAAATAAAATTAGACTAGGAAACTAACAGATATGTTAGAAAGAATATAAAAATAAAAATATAGATGAAACAACAACCGGAAAGTAAAACAGAACCACAATAGTGAAAAAGAGGTGAAGAGAAAAAAAAAAAAGGAAAAAGGAAGGTGGGAAAGACCTTGGCTGTGGAGGGCGGGGCCTAGGCAGGGGTGGGTTTTGGATGGTGGGCGGGGCCTATGCTTAGGACCCACAGGGCTGAAAAAGGCCCTGGGGTCGTGTGGGGGGTGAGGCTTAGGCTCAACTGAACAGAAGGGGCCCAGGTATGCCTCTGGTCTCAGAGGTTGGGGGACCCTGCCTGGGAGCCCAGCAGGCTTCCTGGGCCTGAGTTGGCAGGGCAAATGCACTCTGCTCCTCTCCCACTCCTCTTGTCCTGGAGGACCCCTCTCACCTGCCTCTCCTGTTCTCCCCTGGCCTCCCTCTTATGCCCCCAGGTCCATGCGGCCTGGAGGCATCCTCTGAGGACGTAGGACCTGACCTGAGAGCTGGGCAAACTTCCCCAGCTGATTGGGCAAGGGAAAATGTTGCCACGCTCCCCCTGATCTGAGCCTGTGAGGGTCCCTTCAGTTGTGGGAAAATCCCCCCACCTCAGCCACCCCTCAGGGGTGCCAGTCCTGTCCAGCCTCCACTTCTCCTCTGCCCTCAGTCCCCCCATGTCCTACCAGTTTGCTTGCAGGTTCCTCCCATCTCCTTGGACATCGAGGTCCTCCACCAGTGTCTGGCAGGTGCCCTAGTTGTGGGGAGATTCGAACTCTGTGTCTTCCCACGCCTTCATCTTGACTCCACCCCCAGCTTTGTTTTAAAGATAAAAAATATACACCAGCTTTTAAATAAATTTTATTTTTTGTATGTTGATTTTCATGTCATTGCTGTTTCATTGTAGAAGAAGGAATTTATTTTATAGTAGAATTATGTAAAATATATTGTAAGTTTTATTTCTTGATTTTAAAAATAATCATGGATATCTAAACATATTTTCATATCAATCAGATGACAATTCCCAAGCATTCTCTATGAATGTTTGGTTCTATTGGTTCTTTCTTCCCCAATCTTCTCCACATAATATTGATTACGCACAATATCTTATTTAAGAGTCAGCTTGATATGTCTATTTTATTTCATGAACTCTTACTGTTATATATGGCTTCCAAACATTTGGTCACTTTCAACATTAGATACTTTTGCAAACAGGGTCTTGTGGCTCATATTTGCTATAGAAGTTGATCTAGTGCAATGAGGCAAACCAAGAGCAATGACAAATGAGAGATAGAAGGGAGCTAGTCAGATAATTCCACCTCATTTATCTTTTGGGGGATTTCTCCAAGGTGAAAAATTTCCTTGTAAACCTTCGAAAGAAGTCTTGCAGGTCAAGCAAGCATGTGTGACAACAAGCTGCTATAAGTCTTCCTGGCTTATTCAGAAAAAGTGGCCAGTGTCCTAAAATACATTGCATTTATTCTCATATTTCCTTGCACCATTCCCCTTTTCTTTCTCACCTTCATTTCTCTAGGCTTGCTTCTTCTAAGTAAAGTATCATCACTTGAATCCTTGCCTCAGGCTCTGCTTTATAGACACTTGGCTGAACCCAGAAATGATTCTAGAAAACAAGATTTTAAAATTGTATTGCCCACTTGTCTAGAAGTAGTAAAACCCATTGTCAGTAGTAAGATGCTATTCATTGCAATCACTTAAGTTTTTACCTGTGGAAAATTGGGGTAGTGCAGTTGGAGGCAAGGCATTGGCACACCAATAAGTTGCAGCCCTTAATTGATATGGGAACAGGGTGTTCGTTTGTTTCTTTAATAAATGTTGTAAAATGGGGTGGCTGCTTTAGGTAGCACTAGAGACCTAGTTTAGAAAAAAGAAAAGCAAAGGAGAGTCAATTTCAACTTAAGGAAGAATGAAAAAACCAAAATGTTTTTAATCAAATCTCTAACAGTCAGTCTTCTCTCCTGTAGTTTCAGGGATGAAAATCAGGTCCAGGAACTGATTATAAGGGTGACTGAACTACCAAAAGGATCAGTACTTAGTCTCAATAGGTGTTCTATGCCAAAGCTAGGACCTTGATAGATAAAGAGTAGAACCATGAGACCTGGGGTGGTAACATTTGAATAAGCAAATCTGAGAATCTTGAATCCCCAAATTCTCTTGGACCTTTTTGGCCAGTAAAAGCAGCACTTTCATCTTTTCCAGAGGAGAATAGCCTCCCTTTCCTTGGAGACCAAGTAATTATTTCACCTAGAGCAGGTACCTTATAAAGTAATTATCTCAAGACTCACCCAAACCACCCATCATTACCTCTTGGCTAATAATCGGAATTAGGTCTCAGCACAACCCTGATAGAGAAGTACAAGCATAGCTCTGAAAAGAAAAATCCTCAAGCCAAAGCAATCCCAGGATTTGTCTAATGTGTATCAGGAGTAACAGGGGAGAATAGTTGTTAGGATGTGCAGATCTCTATGTTTCACATTTAATGCCACCAGACAACATCCAGTGAAGGAGGACAGAATGACCTATGCTTAGGATGTCAGCTATATTCTTTCCTCAGTATCCCAGTGCTTGTGCAATTAACAGATAGCCTATGGTGGCAGATATGTAGGTCATGCACCGGCTCAACAACTTAAGCTCCTCCACATTAAGGCTGATCTAACCATTGTCACTGCTAAATGCAAATCTGCTAGCAGAAAATACCAAGGAATAATTCTTCAGGGAGACGAAGCAGATCTGGGAGCAAATCATAATATCAATGGCCTTCCAGTTTGGAGGAAGAAGTCACTTATGTTTTACTGGAATGGACACGTACTCCAGATTGTGTTTTGACCTCCCTTCCTAAAGAGCTGTTCCCATCAGTGCCTTCTGAAAGCTTATAAAAAGTCTCATCCATTGGTGTGAGTCCAACACAACATTGCTTCTGATGAAGAGACCTATTTTATAGCAAAGGAAGTGTGACAGCGGGCTCATTATTATGGGTTTATGGTCTTACTGTGTACCCTAAAACCTAGCAACAGCCAGCCTGTTAAAAGATTGGAATGGCCTGTGACTGCTCAGCTAAGGCACTGGTGGTGGGACAATGCTTGCAGGGTGGGAAATTGTCCTCCAAGACGTGGTATATAACTTGAACTGGTGGTATTTTGTCCTGTTTAACTAAAATATATGGTTCTGGAAAATAAGGGGTGAAAGTGGCCACCCTAACTCTCATGCCCTGTGATCTGCTTGTGGAATCTGTGCTTCCATTTCCTTAATCTTAGTCTCTGCCAGGTAACAGAGTCTAGTTCTGTGGTGGGGGCACTCTTTTCCAGGGGATAAAGTAGAGTTCTACTAAACTGATTGTTGTAACTACCATCGAGCCACTTTGGACTTCGCACAAGTGAGTAGACCAGGAGGATAAGAAGAGCATTACTGTACTGGCTGTGGCAATTTAACCTACCTGTCACTATCAGGAGAAAGGGTGACTGCTATACTAATCCAGAGGAATCACTGGGGTATCTCTTCGTACTTCCATGCCTGGTAATGACTATGGTCAACTACAGCAAACATACTTGAACAAGGACAGAGCACTTAGTTGCTATCTCTTAGGTATTAAAGTCTGGGTCACCCCACTAGGCAGATGACCCAGACCAGCTAACATGCTAGACAAGGGTGAGGGGAATCTAGGATGGACAATTGATAAAGGAGTTGAATATCAATTTTGCCCTTTAGACAAGCTACAGCAGTAGGGCTGTAACTTGTTGTACAAACTCTCTTGCTTTCACGTTCCAGGATATTACAACTGACCACCATATTGAATGTGAGTTATTGGATCTCTCCTCTCAGAGAAGGAGTGATAACACCTTAATGTATATATATATATTTTAAAAGGTTATATATTATAGCCCTGGAACTTCTTAGGACAGGAGAGAACAAATGGATCTCAGTGGTGCAAGAGGTTGTCAGTGGACAAATTAAAATTTCCTTTGGAGCTCAATGTTTTTCTAGATGGATTCACCAGTCCCTGTTTGAACTTTGCTAAACCATACCTGTGTTTTTGTTACTTTCACCAGATCCTTTTGAATCCATCCCAGATGCTCCCAGAAAGCTTACACTACAACTGGCTACCAGCAGAGACAGAACCTACATCTCTCTGGTTAGCTCACATTGATAATCAGTGAGCTAAGTAACTCAAACCACTAACTCATAAATATATAACCTTAAGGAGACTTAAAGATAAAACAGCACAATAGGAACAATAACAGAACACTGATTTGGCTGGTGGTGCATCACTAGACATTTTATTAATCAATTATTAAGTACCAGACATAGAACTATATAAAAATATACAATAAGGCACAGATTCCTCACTCAAGAAGGTGGTAACAGTCTTGCAAAAGTGCTAAGAAAAATAATGGCAATATAAACTAAAAAGATTCACAGACACTAACAGAGTTGAGAACAAAGCAACTTTGGGATTTTTCAGGGTCTCAGGAAAGGCTGCAGAGGAGAGCTATTTAGAAAACTAGCAGCTGTAAATGTTCATTTCTTTGTTGGAGGTTTGAGAGATGACATGGAAATCCTATGGTAGACAGAAAGTTCCTACTGGTTAAAGTGTTCCATTAGGACATGCTGTTATATTTCGGAGTGTTATAGGATCCTTCTGTTCTTTCAAGTAAGAAAGTCTACTTTCTGTATGCTTCCACAGGGACATTTATTGAAATCTGAGGCAGATGTGTTATCTCATCAAGTTGTATGCTGGGGTGAGCAGGGGAAAGCGGAGCCCAGTGCCTCTTAAGATAGCGGTGCCCTTTGTTTGAGTCGAAGAGACCATCATATCCTCAGTTTTGAATCATAATTAGCACCAATTGCTCATAGCCATTTCAGACCATTTTGGGTTTCATTGTGTGGACACCAGCATGGAACTTTCATTTTTGCAGCTTGGAGTTTACATGAAACTCAGCAAGAAGACAAAAATTATAGGAGGAAGTGTGGTACCAAATGTGTCTTTCATAAAGATAAGTACAATAATTTTGGCTCTTTCTTGATATATTTTTCTAGTTTCTAGTTACACTTATGAATGTGTTTAAAAGTTTACTTTTATTTCTCCCCCAACCCGTTTTTCATCATCATGTACATTAGACAATTAATTATTACTGGTTCAGTCCTTGCCTAGCCCAGCCAACTCTTAGAGAGAATGAAGGAATCTCATGGAATTAGAGGAGACTGAAATAAGAAAAGATGGAAATCTGCTTCTGGCTGTTTTAGGAAGCTTGTGGATTGCAGGAAAGCCACCAGGATATCAGTGCCTGCAATGAGGCCATGTGGCTGCCAATGAAACACTAGGACTTATTTCAGGTTTGCAATATCTGTGGTAGGCACAATTCTAAGAGTAACCTCAATGATCTTTATCCCTGTAAAATAAGTGCCTTCCCTTTGAATGTGGGTAGAACCTGTGAATATGATGAGATATCACTCCCATGATTATGTTACATGATTATATGGCAAAATGAGGTTATCTGGGTGGGTCTAATATAAAAACATGAACCCTTAAAAAGCAGAGAGTTTTATGTGGCTGGTATCAGAAGAAGTCAGAAAGATTACAAGTATGAGAAAGATTCCATGACCTACTACTGGCTTGAGGGGGCCATATGATGAAAAATGTGGGTGGTTTCTAGAAGCTGAGTACAGCTTGAGCTAACAGCTAGCAAGTGATGGAGACTTTAGTCCTACAACCATAAATAATTGAATTCTGCTCATAACAGGAATGAGCTTGAAAGAAGTCCCTGAGCTGCAGATGAGAACACAGCTGGCTCATATCTTAATTTCAGCCTGAGCAGAGGACCCAGCCATACAGTACCAGATATCTACCCTACGGAGCTGTGAGATAATGAATAGGTGTTGTGTTAAGCTGCTAACTATGATGGGCTTTTTTTCAACAGTAGAAAACTAATATAAAATCCAAGGGTGGAAACAGTTTGAACTGCAGATTTACAGTCACATGTGGGTTCATCCTGAGCATTATTTCTTACACGCTGGGTGGCTTTGGGCTTAATTACAGATGTTTATTTCCTCATGGGTAAAAGGGATAGAATAATACCCTGACTCCTGGGACTGTTATTACAATTAAATGAGATACAGCTTATAAATACAATGCCTAGCTTATAAATACAATAACATAAATGTTATTTCCCACCCCCAAGTAAGATTGACCAGGGAAATCCATTCAGAAGAGATAGAAAAAGACTATGCTAGATACTATGATTTGTAGGAGTAGAACTGTATACATCTTTGGAAGGGGAGGAGGAGAGAGCTCAGAAGAGTAACATTTAAGTATTATACAAGGTAGGGAAGCACATGATGCTCCTGATAGTTTGGAGCCAGAATAGAGCCCAAGAGTTCTAGAGTCAATGCTAAGACTTAGTGACTCAAAGCCAGGAGCCATAGAGTCCCACACATTCTAGTCTAGATGGGACTGAAAAATCTATAGACCGGCACTGGTGCCAACATATGTCCCCAGGAAAAAGTCTTTCCATTCATTTATTTATTCATTCATTCATTCACCAAATATTAATTGAGCACTTGTATACATGGTAATCGTACAGGATACTGAGTTACAGCAGTGAACAAAACATGAAAATTTCTGCCCTTTTGGAATTTATCTTAGTAGGGAGATGCAGGCAGGAGACAAGATGGTTTGTCAGATGGTGATAAGAACTGAGGAAAAAAAAATAAGTCCAAAAAGGAGGGTAAGAAATGTAAGAAAAGAGGCCCCCCTCAGACCACAGTTTTAAGTAGGGTAGTGAACGTATGTCTCATGAAGGAGGGACCATGAAGCAAAGATCCAGTCAATGAGGCAGGTGAATATCTGGGGAAACCACACTCACAGAAGAGGAAGCCTGGCTTAAGAAACTCTCCATGATCTGGCTCTAGCTAAGCAAAACAGTAGCATCAGGATAGCTCTTTTCACAGTGCCCAGACAACATATGCCAATCCAGTCAAGAAGGTGTTTAAACAACAATATTTGACTCCCAGAGTTTGAATAGAGCCCAGCAAGATGTCTGATAAGATCTCAAAAGCACATTTAGCTGAATATCGCCATTACTGGGTGTTATTTAAACACTTGCTATGTGGCAGGCAGTGTCATTAGTGCTGAGAACAACTCCTTGGTGAATAAGTAGGTAGGGCCTCCTATCCTTAAGGAGTTGACTTTCCATAGAGAGTAGAGGAGACACATTAAACACAGTTGACAACCTCATTATAAATTGTGATGAAGGACGGACTTTCAGGATGGCAGAGGAGTAAGATGTGGAGATCACCTTCCTCCCCACAAATACATCAAAAATACATCTACATGTGGAAAAACTCCTACAGAAAACCTACTGAATGCTGGCAGAAGACCTCAGCTTCCCAACAGGCAAGAAACTCCCTGCATACCTGGCCGTGTGGCTGACAGGGTCTTGGTGTTCCGGCTGGGTGTCAGGCCTGAGCCTCTGAGGTGGGAGAGCCAAGTTCAGGACATTGGACCAAGAGAGACCTCCCATCCCCATGTAATATCAATCAGTGAGAACTCTACCAGAGATCTCTGTCTAAACGCTAAGACCCAGCTCCACTCAACAACTAGCAAGCTCCAGTGCTGGACACCCCATTGCAAACAACTAGCAAGACAGGAACACAGCTGCACCAATTAGCAGAGAAGCTGCCTAAAATCATAATAAGTTCACAGACACCCCAAAACACACCGCCGGACATGGTCCTGCCCACCAGAAAGACAAGATCCAGCCTCATCCACCAGAACACAGGCACCAGTCGCCTCCACCAGGAAGTCTACACAACCCACTACTGAACCAACCTTACCCACTAGGGGCAGACACCAAAAACAATGGGAATTACGAAGCTGCAGCCTGCGAAAAGGAGACTCCAAACACAATAAGTTAAGCAAAATGAGAAGACACAAATACACAGCAGATGAAGGAGCAAGGTAAAAACCCACCAGAACAAACAAATGAAGAGGAAATAGACAGTCTATCTGAAAAAGAATTCAGAGTAATGATAGTAAAGATGATCCAAATCTTCAAAATAGAATGGAGAAAATATAAGAAACGTTTACAAGGATCTAGAAGAACTAAAGAACAAACAAACAATGATGAAAAACACAATAAATGAAATTAAAAATTCTCTAGAAGGAATCAACAGCCGAATAACTGAGGCAGAAGAATGGATATGACCAGGAAGATAAAATAGTGGAAATAACTACGACAGAGCAGAATAAAGAAAAAAGAATGAAAAGAATTGAGGACAGTCTCAGAGACCTTGGGGACAACAGTAAACACAACAACATTCGAATTATAGAATAAGAGAAAAAGGTCCTGAGAAAATATTTGAGGAGGTTATAGTTGAAAACTTCCCTAATATGGGAAAGGAAATAGTCAAGTCCAGGAAGCACAGAGAGTCCCATACAGGATAAATCCAAGGAGAAACACACCAAGACACATATTAATCAAACTATCAAAAGTTAAATACAGATTGGTTCAAGATGGCGGAGTAGAAGGACAAGCCCTCACTCCCTCCTGCGAGAAGACCGGAATCACAACTAACTGCTGAACAGTCATCGACAGGAAGACACAGGAACTCACCAAAAGAGATAACCCACATCCAAAGACAAAGCAGAAGCCACAATGAGACAGTAGAAGGGGTGCAATCACAATAAAATCAAATCCCATAACTGCTGAGTGTGTGAATCACAAACTGGAGAACACTTATACCACAGAAGTCCACCCACTGGAGTGAAGGTTCTGAGCCCCATGTCAGGCTTCCCAACCTGGGGGACTGACAACAGGAGGAGGAAATCCAAGAGAATCAGACTTTGAAGGCTAGTGGGATTTGATTGCGGGACTTCGACAGGACTGGGGGATACAGAGACTCCACTCTTGGAGGGCACACACAAAATAGTGTGTGCGTGAGGACCCAGGGGAAGGAGCAGTGACCCCATAGGAGACTAAACCAGACCTACCTGCTAGTGTTGGAGAGTCTCCTGCAGAGGCGGGGGGAGGGTGGCTCTGTCTCACCATGAGAACAAGGACACTGGCAGCAGAAGTCCTGGGAAGTACTCCTTGGCGTGAGCCCTCCCAGAGTCAGCCATTAGCCCCACCAAAGAGCCCGGGTAGGCTCCAGTGTTGGGTTGCCTCAGGCCAAACAAAGAAGAGGGAGGGAACCCCCACCCATCAGCAGTCAAGTGGATTAAAGTTTTACTGAGCTCTGCCCACCAGAGCAACAGCCAGCTCTACCCACCACCAGTCCCTCCCATCAGGAAACTTACACACGCCTCATAAATAGCCTCATCCACCAGAGAGCAGACAGCAGAAGGAAGAAGAACTAGAGTCCTGCAGCCTGTGGAACAAAAACCACATTCACAGAAAGAGAGACAAGATGAAAGGCAGAGGGCTATGTACCAGATAAAGGAACAAGATAAAACCCCAGAAAAACAACTAAATTAAGTGGAGATAGGAAACCTTCCAGAAAAAGAATTCAAAATAATATAATGATAGTGAAGATGATCCAGGACCTTGGAAAAAGAATGCAGGCAAAGATTGAGAAGATGCAAGAAATGTTTAACAAAGACCTAGAAGAATTAAAGAACAAACGAACAGAGATGAACAATAAAATAACTGAAATAAAATTTACAATAGAAGGTATCAATAGCAGAATAACTGAGGCAGAAGAACGGATGAGAGACCTGGAAGACAGAATGGTGGAATTCACTGCTGCAGAACAGAATAAAGAAAAAAGAATTAAAACAAATGAAGACAGCCTAAGAGACCTCTGGGACAACATTAAATGCGAAAACATTCGCATTATTAGGGCCCCAAAAGGAGAAGAGAGAGACAAAGGACCCGAGAAAATATTTGAAGAGATTGTAGTCGAAAATTTCCCTAACATGGGAAAGGAAATAGCCACCCAAGTCCAGGAAGCGCAGACAGTCGCATACAGGATAAACCCAAGGAGAAACATGCCGAGACACATAGGAATCAAACTGACAAAAATTAAAGACAAAAATTATTGAAAGCAGCAAGGGAAAAATGACAAACAATGCCATACAAGGGAACTCCCATAAGGTTAACAGCTGATTTCTCAGCAGAAACTCTACAAGACAGAAGGGAGTGGCATGATATACTTAAAGTGATGAAAGGGAAGAACCTACAATCAAGACTACTCTATGGCAAGGATCTCATTCAGATTCGATGGAGAAATCAAAAGCTTTACAGATAAGCAAAAGCTAAGAGAATTCAGCAGCACCAAACCAGCTGTACAACAAATGCTAAAGGAACTTTTCTAAGTGGGAAACACAAGAGAAGAAAAGGACCTACAAAAACAAGCCCCAAACAATTAAGAAAATGGTCATAGGAACATATATATCGATAATTACCTTAAACGTGAATGGATGAAATGCTCCAACCAAGACACAGGCTTTCAGAATGTATACAAACACAAGACCCATATATATGCTGTCTACAAGAGACCCACTTCAGACCTAAACACACATACAGACTGAAAGTGAGGGGATGGAAAAAGATATTCCATGCAAATGGAAATCAAAAGAAACCTGGATTAGCAATGCTCATATCATATCAGATAAAATAGACTTTAAAATAAAGAATGTTAGAAGAGACAAGGAAGGACACTACATAATGATCAAGGGATCAATCCAAGAAGAAGATATAACAATTATAAATATATATGCACCCAACATAGGAGCACCTCAATACATAAGGCAACTGCTAACAGCTATAAAAGAGGAAATCGACAGTAACACAATAATAGTGGGGGACTTTAACACCTCACTTACACCAATGGACAGATCATCCAGAATGAAAGTAAATAAGGACAGAAGCTTTAAATGACACAATAGACCAGACAGATTTAATTGATATTTACAGGACATTCCATCCATCCAAACAGAAAATTAATAAGGAAACAGAAGCTTTAAATGATACAATAAACCAGATAGATTTAATTGATATTTATAGGACATTCCATCCCCAAAGAGCAGATTACACTTTCTTCTCAAGTGCACATGGAACATTCTCCAGGATAGATCACATCTTGGGTCACAAATCAAGCCACAGTAAATTTAAGAAAATTGAAATAATATCAAGCATCATTTCTGGCCACAATGCTATGAGATTAGAAATGAATTAGAGGGAAAAATGTAAAAAACACAAAAACATGGAGGCTAAAAAATACATTACTAAATAACCAAGAGATCACTGAAGAAATCAAAGAGGAATTAAAAAAATACCTGGAGACAAATGACAATGAAAACACGATGATCCAAAACCTATGGGATGCAGCAAAAGCAGTTCTCAGAGGGAAGTTTATAGCTATACAAGCCTACCTCAAGAAACAAGAAAGACTCATCAAGAAAGCGAGGGAGAGGACCCAAACCAATAAAATTAGAAATGAAAAAGGAGAAGTTACAACAGACACGGCAGAAATACAAAGCATCCTAAGAGACTACTACAAGCAACTCTGTGCCAATAAACTGGACAACGTGGAAGAAATGGACAAATTCTTAGAAAGTTATAACCTTCCAAGACTCAACCAGGAAGAAATAGTAAATATGAACAGACCAATCACAAGTAATGAAATCGAAGCTGTGATTAAAAATCTTCCAACACACAAGAGTCCAGGACCAGATGGCTTCACAGGTGAATTCTATCAAACATTTAGAGAAGAGCTACACCCATCCTTCTCAAACTCTTCCAAAAACTTGCAGAGGAAGGAACACTCCCAAACTCATTCTGTGAGGCCACCATCACCCTGATACCAAAACCAGACAAAGATACTACAAAAAAAGAAAATTAAGGACCAATACCAGTGAAGAATATAGATGCAAAAATCCTCAACAAAACACTAGCAAACAGAATCAAACAATATATTAAAAGGATCATACTCCATGATCAAGGGGGATTTATCCCAGGGATGCAAGGATTCTTCAATATATGCAAATCAATCAGTGTGATATACCATATTCACAAATTGAGGAAGAAAAATCATATGATCATCTCAATAGATGCAGAAATAGCTTTTGACAAAATTCAACACTGATTTATGATAAAAACTCTCCAGAAAGTGGGCATAGAGGGAACCTACCTCAACATAATAAAGGACATATATGACAAACCCACAGCAAAAACATCATTCTCAATGGTGAAAAACTGAAAGCATTTCCTCTAAAATCAGGAACAAGACAAGGATGTCCACTCTCACCACTATTATTCAACATACTTTTGGAAGTCCTAGCCATGGCAATCAACGAAGAAAAAGAAAGAAAAGGAATACAGATTGGGAAAGAAAGAAAACTGTCAGTGTTTGCAGATGACATGATACTATACATAGAGAATCCTAAAGGTGCCACCAGAAATCTACTGGAGCTAATCAATGAATTTTTTAAAGTTGCAGGATACAAAATTAATCTCTTGCATTCCTATATACTAATGATGAAAAATCTGATAGAGAAATTAAGGAAACACTCCCATTTACCATTGCAACAAAAAGAATTAAATACCTAGGAAAAAATGAAATAGAAATAGATTTCACTGATGAATATAGATGCAAAAATCCTCAACAAAACACTAGGAATAAACGAACCTAGGTTGACAAAACACCTGTATGCAAAAAACTATAAAACACTGATGAAAGAAATTAAAGATGATACAACCAGATGGAGAGATATACCATGTTCTTGGATTGGAAGAATCAATATTGTGAAAATGACTCTACTACCCAAAGCAATCTACAGATTCAATGCAATCCCTATCAAATTACCAATGACATTTTTTACAGAACTAGAACAAAAAAATCTTAAAATTTGTATGGAG
>NC_041217.1:133530432-133584083 GCF_002837175.3 Physeter macrocephalus | reverse complement strand
TACATGTAAAAGAATGAAATTAGGACACTCCCTAATGCCATACACAAAATAAACTCAAAATGGATTAGAAACCTAAATGTAAGACCGGACACTATAAAACTCTTCGACAAAAACATAGGAAGAACACACTTTGACATAGCTCACAGCAATATCTTTTTGATCCACCTCCTAGAGTAATGGAAATAAAAACAAAAACAAAGAAATGGGACGTAATGAAACTTAAAAGCTTTGCACAGCAAAGGAAACCATAAACAAAACGAAAAGACAACCCTCAGAATGGGAGAAAATATTTGCAAACTAATCAACAGACAAAGGATTGATCTCCAAAATATATAAACAGCTCATGCAGCTCAATATTCCAAAAACAAACAGCCCAATCCAAAAATGGGCAGAAGACCTAAATAGACATTTCTCCAAAGAAGATATACAGATTGCCAGCAAACACATGAAAGTATGCTCAACATCACTAATCATTAGAGAACCACAAATCATAAGTACAATGAGGTTATCACCTCACACCAGTCAGAATGGGCATCATCAGAAAATCTACAAACAACAAATGCTGGAGAGGGTGTGGAGAAAAGGGAACCCTCTTGCACTGTTGTTGGGAATGTAAATTGATAAGCCACTATGGAGAACAGTATGGATTTTCCTTAAAAAACTAAAAATAGAACTACCATATGACCCAGCAATCCCACTACTGGGCATATACCCAGAGAAAAACATAATTCAAAAAGACACATGCACCCTAATGTTCATTGCAGCACTATTTACAATAGCCAGGTCATGGAAGCAACCTAAATGCCCATTGAGAGGCGACTAGATAAAGACGATGTGGTAACATATACAATGGAATATTACTCAGCCATAAAAAGGAATGAAATTGGGTCATTTGTAAAGACGTGGATGTATCTAGAGACTGTCATACAGAGTGAAGTAAGTCAGAAAGAGAAAAACAAATATCGTATATTAATGCATATGTGTGGCAACTAGGAAAATGGTACAGAGGAACCGGTTTTCAGAGTAGAAATTGAGACACAGATGTAGAGAACAAACGTATGGACACCAAGGGGGGAAAGCGGTGGGAGATGGGGGTGGTGGTGTGATGAATTGGGAGATTGGGATTGACATGTAAACACTGATGCGTATAAAATGGATGACTAAGAAGAACCTGCTGTATAAAAAAATAAAATAAAATTCAAAAATTCAGAAAAAGAGAAAAGAATGTATTTATGTATCCCATACAAAAGTATACTATATAAAGAAGATCAATGATTCTCCTGGAAAAGTGCCAGGGAATACAGCTTATTTTAAATAAAATATTTTCTTCCATTAAAAAAAAAAAAAGAAAAGAGTCATGTACCACAATGTCCACTGCAGCTCTATTTGCAGTAGCTAGGACATGGAAGCAACCGAAGTGTCCCATCGAGAGATGAACAGATAAAGAAGATGTGGCACATATAACAACGGAGTATTACTCAGCCATAAAAAGAAACAAAATTGAGTTATTTGTAGTAAGGTGGATGCACCTAGAGTCTGTCATACACTGTGAAGTAAGTCAGAAACAGAAAAACAAATACCATATGCTAACACATATATATGGAATCTAAAAAAATATAGCTCTGAAGAAACTAGGGGCCAGAAAGGAATAAAGACTCAGACATAGAGAATGGATTAAGGACACAGAGAGGGGGAAGGTTAAGCTGGGATGAAGTGAGAGAGTGGCATTGACATGTATACATTACCAAATGTAAAATAGATAGCTAGTGGGAAGCAGCTGCATAGCACAGGGAGATCACCTTGGTGCTTTGTGACCCACTAGAGGGGTGGGATAGGGAGGGTGGGAGGGAGATGCAAGAGTGAGGGTTTATGGGATATAAGTATAGATATAGCTGATTCACTTTGTTATACAGCAGATATGTAAAAGAGTATATATATAAATATATATATGTATAACTGACTCACTTTGCTGTACAGCAGAAACTAACACAACAATGTAAAGCAATTATACTCCAATAAAGATATTTTTTAAAAATTGTGATGAAAAAAGGAAACAAGGAAGAGCGTGAGGTAGAGTCTTGCAGGGTGAAGAGCTTGTTAATGTAGAGTGAAAGAAGAGGGACTTGGAGAAGATGAAATTGAAACTGATTCACTAGTGTGGGAGTGGAGCTGGCAGCCGGTGCAAAGGTGTGAGGCCTGGAGCACTTGGGAAAAGAGTGGAGTTACTGCGACTGTCTTCAACACTTGACAGATAGATTTGGGTGCATCTAAAATGATCTCCAAGAAGCACTATTCAACAATAGTCAAAAGGTAGGAACATCCAAATGTTCATCAGCTGATGAATGGGTAAACAAAATGTGGACTATCCATACAATGGAGCATTATTCAGCCATATAAAGGAATGAAGTACTGATTCATGCTACAATGTGGGTTATTGTGGAAAACATGATGCTAAGTGAAAGATGTCAGCTATGAAAGACCACAAATTGTATGATTCTATTTTTTTAATTAATTTTTTTGAGTATAGTTGCTTTACAATGTTATTTTAGTTTCTGCTGTACAGCAAAGTGAATCAGTTTTATATATATATATATATATATATATATATTCTTTTTTAGATTCCCTTCGCATTTAGGTCACCACAGAGCACTCAGTAGAGTTCTCTGAGCTATACAGTAGGTTCTCATTAGTTATATATTTTACAAATAGTATCAATACAGTATATATGTAAATCCAAATCTCCCAATTCCTCCCACCCTCACCCCTTTTCCCCCTTGGTATCCATATATTCATGCTGTATGTCTGTGTCTCTATTTCTGCTTTGCAAATAAGATCATATATACCATTTTCTAGATTCTACATATACGTGTTAATATATATTTGTCTCTCTGTTTCTGACATACTTCATTCTGTGTGACAGTCTCTAGGTCCATCCACGTCTCTACAAATGACCCTATTTCATTCCTTTATATGACTGAGTAATATACCATTGTATATAAGTACCACATCTTCTTTATCCATTCCTCTGTTGATGGACATTTAGGTTGCTTCCATTTTCTGTCTATTGTAAATAGTGCTGCGATAAACATTGGGGTGCATGTGTCTTTTTGAATTATGGTTTTCTCTGGGTATATGCCCAGTAGTGGGATTGCTGGGTCATATGGTACTTCTGTTTTTGGTTTCTTAAGGAACCTCCATACTGTTGTCCATAAGGGCTGTATCAATTTACACTTCCACCAACAGTGCAAGAGGGTTTTTGTTTCTCCACACCCTCTCTAGCACTTCTCGTTTGTAGATGTTTTCTTTTCTGTAGATTATGCCTATTGTATTTTATTTTTAACAATTCTTTTAATATCTTTATTGGAGTATAATTGCCTTACAATGGTGTGTTAGTTTCTGCTTTATAACACAGTGAATCTATACATAAAAGTATATCCCCATATCTCCTCCCTCTTGCATCTCCCTCCCACTCTCCCTTTGCCACCCCTCTAGGTGGTCACAAAGCACCGAACTGACCTCTCTGTGCTATGTGGCTGCTTCCCACTAGCTATCTATTTTACATATGGCAGTGTATATATGTCTTTGCTACTCTCTCACTTCATCCCAGCTTACCCTTTCCCCTCCCTGTGTCCCCAAGTCCATTCTCTATGTCTGCGTCTTTATTCCTGTCCTGCCCCTACGTTCTTCAGAACCTTATTTTTGTTTTTTAGATTCCATATATATGTGTTAGCATACGGTATTTGTTTTTCTCATTCTGACATACTTCACTCTGTATGACAGACTCTGGGTCCATCCACCTCACTACAAATAACTCAATCTCGTTTCTTTTTGTGGCTGAGTAGTATTCCATTGTATATATGTGCCACATCTTCTTTATCTGTTCATCTGTGAATGAACACTTAGGTTTCTTCCATGTCCTGGCTATTGTAAATAGAGGTGCAATTAACATCATGGTACATTACACTTTTTGAATTATGGTTTTGTCAGGGTATATGCCCAGTAGTGGGATTGCTGGGTCATATGGTTGTTCTATTTGTAGTTTTTTAAGGAAAATCCATACTGTTCTTCATAGTGGCTGTATCAATTTACATTCCCACCAACAGTGCAAGAGGGTTCCCTTTTCTCCACACCCTCTCCAGCATTTATTGTTTGTAGATTTTTTGATGATGGGTATTCTGACCAGTGTGAGGTGATACTTCGTTGTAGTTTTGATTTGAATTACTCTAATGATTAGTGATGTTGAGCATCATTTCATGTGTTTGTTGGCAATCTGTATATCTTCTTTGGTGAAATATCTATTTAGGTCTTCTGTCATTTTTGGATTGCATTTTTTTTTTGATATTGAGATGCATGAGATGCTTGTAAATTTGGAGATTAAACCTTTGACAGTTGCTTCATTTGCAAATATTTGCTCCCATTGTGAGGGTTGTTTTTTCATCTTGTTTATGTTTTCCTTTGCTGTGCAAAAGCTTTTAAGTTTCATTAGGTCCCATTGTTTATTTTTGTTTTTATTTCGATTTGTCTAGGAAGTGGGTCAAAAAGGATCTTGCTGTGATTTATGGTATAAAGTGTTCTGCCTATATTTTCCTCTAAGAGTTTTCTGGTGTCTGGCCTTATATTTAGATCTTTAATCCATTTTGAGTTTATCTTTGTGTATGGTGTTAAGGAGTGTTCTATTTTCATTCTTTTACATGTAGCTGCCCAGTTTTCCGAGCACCACTTATTGAAGAGGCTGCCTTTTCTCCATTGTATATTCTTGTCTCCTTTATCAAACCTAAGGTGACCATATGTGCGTGGGTTTCTCTCTGGGCTTTCTATCCTTTTGCATTGATCTATATTTCTGTTTTTGTGCCAGTACCATACTGTCTTGATTACTGTAGCTTTGTAGTATAGTCTGAAGTCAGGGAGTCTGACTCCTCCACGTCTGTTTTTCTTTCTTAAGTTTGCTTTGGCTATTCGGGGTCTTTTGTGTTTCCATACAAATTGTGAATTTTTTTTTTCTAGTTCTATGAAAAACCCCATTGGTAGTTTGATAGGGATTGCACTGAATCTGTAGATTGTTTTGGGTAGTAGAGTCATTTTCACAATGTTGATTCTTCCAATCAAAGAACATGGTATATCTCTCCATCTGGTTGTATCATTCTTTAGTTTCATTCATCAGTGTCTTATAGTTTTCTGCATACAGGTCTTTTGTCTCCTTAGGTAGGTTTATTCCTAGATATTTTATTCTTTTGGATGCAGTGGTAAATGGGAGTGTTTTCTTAATTTCACTTTCAGATTTTTCATCATTAGTGTTAGGAATGCAAGAGATTCCTGTGCATTAATTTGTATCCTGCTACTTTACCAAATTCATTGATTAGCTCTAGCAGTTTTCTGGTAGCATCTTTAGGATTCTCTATGTATAGTATCATGTCATCTGCAAACAGTGACAGCTTTACTTCTTCTTTTCCAATTTGGATTCCTTTTATTTCTTTTTCTTCTCTGATTGCTTTGGCTAAAACTTCCAGAAGTATGTTGAATAATAGTGGTGAGAATTGTCTATCTTGTCTTGTTCCTGATTTTAGTGGAAATGCTTTAAGTTTTTCACCATTGAGGAAGATGTTGGCTGTGGGTTTGTCATATATGGCCTTTACTATGTTGAGGAAAGTTCCATCTATGCCTACTTTATGCAGGGTTTTTATCATAAATGGGTGTTGAATTTTGTCAAAAGCTTTCTCTGCATCTATTGAGATGATCATATGGTTTTTCTCCTTCAGTTTGTTGATATGGTGTATCACGTTGATTGATTTGCGTATATTGAAGAATCCTTGCATTCCTGGAATAAACCCCACTTGATCATGGTGTATGATCCTTTCAATGTGCTGTTGGCTTCTGTTTGCTAGTATTTTGTCGAGGAATTTTGCATCTATGTTCATCAGTGATATTGGCCTGTAGTTTTCTTTCTTTGTGACGTCTTTGTCTGGTTTTGGTATCAGGGTGATGGTGGCCTCATAGAATGAGTTTGGGAGTGTTCCTCCCTCTGCTATATTTTGGAAGAGTTTGAGAAGATTAGGTGTTAGCTCTTCTCTAAATTTTTGATAGAACTCACCTGTGAATCCATCTGGTTCTGAGCTTTTGTTTGTTGGAAGATTTTTAATCACAGTTTCAATTTCAGTGCTTGTGATTGGTCTGTTCATATTTTCTATTCCTTGCTGGTTCAGTCTCGGCACCTTGTGCATTTCTAAGAATTTTTCCATTTCTTCCAGGTTGTCCATTTTATTGGCATATAGTTGCTTGTAGTAATCTCTCATGATCCTTTGTATTTCTGCAGTGTCAGTTGTTAGTTCTCCATTTTCATTTCTAATTCTCTTGATTTGAGTCTTCTCCCTTTTTTCCTTGAGAAGTCTGGCTAATGGTTTGTCAATTTTGTTTATCTTCTCAAAGAACCAGCTTTTAGTTTTATTGATCTTTGCTATCATTTCCTTCATTTATTTTTCATTTATTTCTTATCTGATCTTTATGATTACTTTCCTTCTGCTAACATTGGTGTTTTTTTGTTCTTCTTTCTCTAATTGCTTTAGGTGTAAGGTTAGGTTGTTTATTTGAGATGTTTCTTGTTTCTTAAGGTAGGCCTGTATAGCTATAAACTTCCATCTTATAACTGCTTTTGCTGCATCCCATAGGTTTTGGGTCGTTGTGTTTTCATTGTTCATTTATTTCTTATCTGATCTTTATGATTACTTTCCTTCTGCTAACATTGGTGTTTTTTTGTTCTTCTTTCTCTAATTGCTTTAGGTGTAAGGTTAGGTTGTTTATTTGAGATGTTTCTTGTTTCTTAAGGTAGGCCTGTATAGCTATAAACTTCCATCTTATAACTGCTTTTGCTGCATCCCATAGGTTTTGGGTCGTTGTGTTTTCATTGTCATTTGTTTCTAGGTATTTTTTGATTTCCTCTGATTTCTTCAGTAATCTCTTGGTTATTCAGTAGTGTGTTGATTAGCCTCCATGTGTTTGTATTTCTTACAGAGTTTTTCCTGTAATTGATATCTAGCATTGGGATCAGAAGTGATATTTGATAGGATTTCAGTTTTCTTAAATTTACCAAGGCTTGATTTGTGACCCAAGATATTATCTATCCTGGAGAATGTTCCATGAGCACTTTAGAAGAAAGAGTAATCTGCTGGTTTTGGATGGAATGCCCTATAATTATAAATTAGGTCCATCTTGTTTAATGTATCATTTAAAGATTGTGCTTTCTTATTTGTTTTCATTTTGGATGATCTGTCCATTGGTGAAAGTGGGGTGTTGAAGTCCCCTACTGTGATTGTGTTAGTGTCAATATCCCCTTTTATGGCTGTTAGCATTTCCCTTATGTATTGGGGTGCTCCTATGTTGGCTGCATACATATTTACAATTGAAATATTTTTTTCTTGGAATGATCCCCTGATCATTGATCCCTTGATCATTATGTAGTGTCCTTCTTTGTCTCTTGTAATAGTCTTTGTTTTAAAGTGTATTGTGTCTGATATGAGCATTGCTAATCCAGCTTTCTTTTGATTTCCATTTGCCTGGAATATCTTTTTCCATCCCCTCACTTTCAGTCTGTATGTGTCCCTAGGTCTGAAGTGGGTCTTTTGTAGACATCATATATACGGGTCTTGTTTTTGTATCTGTTCTGCCAGTCTATGTCTTTTGGTTGGAGCATTGAATCCATTTACATTTATGGTAATTATCAATATGTATGTTCCTATTCCCATTTTCTTAATTGTTTTGGGTTTATTATTGTAGATCTTTCCCTTCTCTTGTGTTTCCTGCCTAAAGAAGTTCCTTTAGCATTTGTTGTAAAGCTGGTTTGGTGGTGCTGAATTCTCTTTGCTTTTGCTTGTCTGTTAAGCTTTTAATTTCTCTATCAAATCTGAATGAGATCCTTGCCTGGTAGAGTAATCTTGGTTGTAGGTTTTTCACTTTCATCACTGTAAATATGTCTTGACACTCCCTTCTGGCTTGCAGAGTTTCTGCTGAAAGATCATCTGTTAACCTTATGGGGATTCCCTTGTATGTTATTTGTTGTTTTTCCCTCGCTGCTTTTAATATTTTTTCTTTGTATTTAATTTTTGGTAGTTTGATTAATATGTGTCTTGGTGTGTTTCTCCTTGGATATATCTTGTATGGGACTCTCTGCCCTTCCTGGATTTGATGGAGTATTTCCTTTCCCATATTAGGGAAGTTTTCAACTATAATCTCTTCAAATACTTTCTCAGTCCCCTTCTTTTCCTCGTATTCCAGGACCCCTATAATTCGAATGTTGGTGCTTTTAATGTTCTCCCACAGGTCTCTGAGACTGTCCTCAATTCTTTTTATTCTTTTTTCTTTATTCTGTTCTGTGGTAGTTATTTCCACTATTTTATCTTCCTGGTCATTTATCCATTCTTCTGCCTCAGTTATTCTGCTGTTGATTCCTTCTAGAGAATTTTAAATTTCATTTATTGTGTTGTTCATCATTGTTTGCTCTTTAGTTCTTCTAGATCCTTGTAAATGTTTCTTGTATTTTCTCCATTCTATTTTGAGATTTTGGATCATCTTTACTGTCATTACTCTGAATTCTTTTTCAGGTAGACTGCCTATTTCCTCTTCATGTGTTTTGTCTGGTGGGTTTTTATCTTGCTCCTTCATCTGCTGTGTGTTTCTCTGTCTTCTCATTTTGCTTAAGTTACTGTGTTTGGAGATCTCCTTTTTCAGGCTGCAGGTTCGTAGTTCCCGTTGTTTTTGTTTTTTGCCCCCAGTGGATAAGGTTGTTTCAGGGGCTTGTGTAGGCTTCCTTGTGGTGGGGACTGGTGCCTGTGTTCTGGTGGATGAGGCTGGATCTTCTCTTTCTTGTGGGCAGGATTGTGCCTGTTTTGGGGTGTCTGTGACCTTTTTATTATTTCATGCAGCCTCTTTGCTGCTGGGTTGTGTTGTGTTCTTGTCTTGCTAGTTCTTTGGCATAGGGTGTCCAGCACTGTATGTTGCTGGTCCTTGAGTGGAACTGGGTCTTAGCGTTGAGATGGAGATCTCTGGGAGAGCTTTCGCCATTTGATATTACATGGATGTAGGAGGTCTCTGGTGGACTAATGTTGTGAACTCCGCTCTCCCACCTCAGATGCATAGGCCTGACACCTGGCCGGAACACCCAGACTCTGTCAGCCACATGGCCAGTCACTTGGGGAGTTTCTTGCCTTTTGGGAAGTCTGAGGTCTTCTGCCAGGGTCCAGTAAGTGTTCTGTAGGAGTTGTTTCACATGTAGATGTATTTCTCATGTGTTTGTGGGGACGAAGGTGATCTCCACATCTTACTCCTCTGCCATCTTGAAGGTCTCTCCCTTGTTTGTAGATTTTTAAATTATGGCCATTCTGACTGGTGTGAGGTGATACCTCGTTGTTTTGATTTGCATTTCTCTAATAATTAGTGATGTTGAGCATCTTTTCATGTGTTTGTTGGCCATCTGTATGTCTTCTTTGGAGAAATGTCTATTTAGGTCTTCTGCCCAATTTCTGATGTTGTTTGTTTTTTTGATATTGAGCTGCATGAGCTTCTTGTAAATTTTGGAGATTAATCCTTTTTCAGTTGCTACGTTTGCAAATATTTTCTCCCATTCTGAGGATTGTCTTTTTGTCTTGTTTATGGTTTCCTTTGCTGTGCAAATGCTTTTAAATTTAATTAGGTCCCATTTGTTTACTTTTGTTTTTATTTTCATTACTCTAGGCAGTCAAAAAAGATCCTGCTGCGATTTATGTCAAAGAGTGTTCTGCCTATGTTTTCCTCTAAGATTGTTATAGTATCTGACCTTACATTCAGGTCTTTAATCCATTTTGAGTTTATTTTTGTGTACGGTGTTAGTAAGTGTTCTAATTTTATTCTTTTACATATAGCTGTCCAGTTCTCCCATCACCACTTAATGAAGAAGCTGTCTTTTCTCCATTGTATATTCTTGCCTCCTTTGTCATAGATTAGGTGACCATATGTGCGTGGGTTTATCTCTGGGATTTCTATCCTGTTCCAGTGATTTATATTTCTGTCTTTGTGCCAGTACCATACTGTCTTGATTACTATAGCTTTGTAGTATAGTCTGAAGTCAGGGAGCCTGATTCCTCCAGCTCCGTTTTTCTTTCTCAAGATTGCTTTTTCTATTCGGGGTCTTTTGTGTTTCCATACAAATTGTAAAATTTTCTGTTTTAGTTTTGTGAAAAATGGCTTTAGTAATTTGATAGGGATTGTATTAAATCTGTAGATTGCTTTGGGTAGTATAGTCATTTTCACAATATTGATTCTTCCAGTCCAAGAACATGGTATATCTCTTCATCTGTTTGTGTCGTCTTTGATTCCTTTCATTAGCATCTTATAGTTTTTGGTGTATAGGTCTTTTGCCTCCTTATGTAGGTTTATTATGTAAAACCTTCAGAATAGGAAAATCTGTAGAGGCAGAGAGGAGGTTATTAGTTGCAAGGAGCTGGGGGAAGGGGGAAATAGGAAGTGACGACTAACAGATATGTGGTTTCCATTTATGGTAAAGAAAAATTATGGAACTAGATAGTGGTAATGGTTGCACAACATTGTCAATGTACTTAATGCCACTGAACTGTACACTTCAAATTGTTGAAATGGTAAGTTTTATGTTATTTATATTTTACCTCAATAAAAATGTAGTAAAGAAATGATATCAAAGGCAGATCTGTCTGTAACAACTCTAACTTTCCAGTTTACCAGACTTCTTACACTTCAGTTCACATGCTTGGAAAGCAGGCAATGGATAGCAGAAGTGGGTGGACCATATTTTCTGTCCCTCCCAAACCACTTCCTCTCTCTTGCCCCTTTGAAACTACAAAAAAAATTGCATGATTTCCCTCCTTCTCTCTTGAAAAACATGTGTACAGGGAAAAACTGTACCACCTTACAGTTGCACCATAAATAGTGAATGCCAGAGGCACTAATATATCATATAGCAGCTGTTTATGCTTCATATCGTCTGTGGGCTCTCAGAAGCCTCTCCCAAGTCTTACTGGTTTCGTTCTTATTGAACTGTGTTCTTTTTCAGAATGTGTGCTTCTAAATCATAATTTTAAGGTCAACATCATTTCTGACTGGTACCATAAAAGTTTAACAAGTATGACTAAACCATGCCTGGCTTCCTACTTTTATTTTCCAGTATGTATCAGAAAGCATACTAGCAGGAGATCAAATGCTCAGGTTGAGCTTCATGGTAGTTGTTGTAGAGGTAAAGACCCAACATCTTCTTCCAAGAAGCTAGAACAGGAGCAGGCAAAAATATTAACCCTTTAGTGAATGAACAGTGATATCTCATTGATTCATAGGTTCTAGGGCACCTTCTTATGCACTAGCATGGGGCTATAGAGAAAGTACAGGCTTTGGAGTCAGACAGATGTTTTAAAATCCCAGGTCATCCATTCAGCTATCTGTTGGACAATGGACAAACAACTAAATTTCACTGAGCTACAATTTTCTCATCCATTAAATGGGAATGGTTGTTAAAAGAAGTAAAAAGTATATATCAAAAGCAACTGGCACAACATAATAGCTCATAGAAAACAATAAATGGAATATTGATTACTTAATAAAAGTATTAATATTGGCCACAGCAATAACCAGAAACTGCTTTTCAGGGAAAAAAGTAGCAATTGTTTGAAGTGGTGATTCACTAATGTAGAGAAGACAAAGACCAGCTTTAGCCAAACTCAATTTCCTTAATAGATATAGGCCTATTCTGATTGTCTATTTCTTCTTGTGTGAGTTTTGGAAAATTGTGTCTTTCAAATTATTGGTCTATTTCATCTCAGTTATCACATTTGTGGTCATAGAATTGTCCATAGTATTACTCCTTAACCTTTTAATGTCCATATGATATGTAGTAACGTCCCCTCTTTCAAGATGGAGTGTTCATTTACAGATTGAAGAAGATTAGAGAGGAGGAATATTTGGAGGGTAGATCATCAAATCCCCAGTTTGGGGCTGGTTAAATCAGAGATATCTATAAAACATCTAAATGGAGAAGGTGAGTAGCAGTTGAATAAATAAGTTACAGAACCTGTCAGCCTTTCAGTTTGAAAAAGAGGGAGGGATGAACTGTAACAAATACTGCTGGTAGAGCAATTAAAATATGGAGAAGTCTAATCTTTCAATTGAGCAATCTTGGAATTTGCTGACAAGAACAGTTTCAATGGAGTTGTGGCTCAAAAACTTGATTAGAATGGATTCAAGACAAAGTGAGAGGAGAGGAATTGGAGACTGAGGAAAGTAAACTCTTCAGAAGAGTGAATTAGTTTGAATCCTCTGAGAAGCAGATTCCCAGATAAAATTAAATGTGCAAGGATTTTATTAGGAAACATACCTGTGTTAGAGAAAGTGGGGAGAGAGCTTAAAAAGATTGGAATAGTCCTTCAACTGCTTGTAAGTCTGACATTCATGAGGGAGAAAGGGACTGAAGGTTGGATGGACACGTCATAGACTACCATGTGGCCAAAGGACATTTCCACAAGGCTATCAGAGAGTTGTAGACAAAGGCATCAGAGGAGTCTTATTTAGTGGACTAAACGTACCTGCTTTAGTGTTCCTGCTATACCTGGCCACTGACTAAGTTGTTTGTGCGAAACATGGCCTTGGTGCAAGTGTAGAGGTAGATTTTAGAGCATAGCAATTGGGTTCTTGGTCAATTACACTCCCTGTAGTTGGAGGCCACCAGATGCATTCTCACAGCCACTGTAAGGATTTTTTTCTGTAAAAGGAGAGAGGGAAGTACATGGAGGAAAATATGTTCTCTTTATAAGATGGGAAAATTT
This sequence comes from Physeter macrocephalus, assembly GCF_002837175.3. Lineage (NCBI taxonomy): Eukaryota > Metazoa > Chordata > Mammalia > Artiodactyla > Physeteridae > Physeter > Physeter macrocephalus. The sequence continues at coordinate 133,571,274 of NC_041217.1, read as the reverse complement.
ACATGTCTGTATGATTATGAAAATTTGTGACATAGGAAATAAAGTGAAGAAGTGCTGGAGCTATTCTTGAGTGGGTGACAGGAAGTGGGACTTGGTGTAAAAGTGGAGGGGTTGAAGTCCATAGGGTACATGAAGAGTTTATGCGTCATAAGAAAAGCTAAAGAAGAAACAGGTGAATATATTTTCTGATGTGAGCTTGTTAAAGTTATCTTCTGATTGCTTCTTTCTTCTGAGGGCAATAGTAAGCAAGGTCTAAGCTGAGAGGAAGTATGGGAGTAGGTGTCGTGGTTTGGGGAAAGAGAAAATGGTGTAGAGTAGTTACATAAGAGAGTAGGAGGATGAGGTTGGCATTAAAAGTAAATTTTAGGGGCTTCCCTGGTGGCGCAGTGGTTGAGAGTCTGCCTGCCAATGCAGGGGATACGGGTTCGTGCCCCGGTCTGGGAGGATCCCACATGCCGCGGAGCGGCTGGGCCCGTGAGCCATGGCCACTGAGCCTGTGCGTCCGGAGCCTGTGCTCCGCAACGGGAGAGGCCACAGCAGTGAGAGGCCCGCGTACCGCAAAAAAAAAAAAAAGTAAATTTTAAAATTTCCAATTTTATATTGTATTTAATTTTATTTTTGTGAGTAACTTTTCACTGCTTTAGTTACATTACGGTCAGAGAGGATGGTCTGTATGATGACAATTCTTTGAAATCGGTTGAGATTGCATTATGGCCTAGGACAGTTTTTCATAAAGAGTCTGCATGTGTTTAAATAGGACGTGTGTTCTCTGACATTGATTCAAGACTGATATAGATAGATAGATAGATAGATAGATACATATTCATTAAATCAAACATGTTAGTTGTGTTGTTCAAATTTTCTAGATCTTTACTGACCTTTGTGCTTAATTTTTCACAGATAATTGTGTTATAATATTCTAATAGGTCATAGGTTTATTTCTATCTGAAGTTTCACTTTCATTTTTTTGCTTTACATTATTTTGAGGTTATCTTAAGTCCATATAGATTTAGAATCATTAAAATTACCGGGGAGTTAAAACTTACTATTTTTTAAAAACATTATTTATGGCTGTGTTGGGTCTTCATTTCTGTGTGAGGGCTTTCCCTAGTTGTGGCAAGCGGGGGCCACCCTTCATCGCGGTGCGCGGGCCTCTCACTATCACGGTCTCTGTTGTTGCGGAGCACAGGCTCCAGACGCGCAGGCTCAGTAATTGTGGCTCATGGGCCCAGTTGCTCCGCGGCATGTGGGATCTTCCCAGACCAGGGCTCGAACCCGGGCTCAGTAGTTGTGGCTCATGGGCCCAGTTGCTCCGCGGCATGTGGGATCTTCCCAGACCAGGGCTCGAACCCGTGTCCCCTGCATTGGCAGGCAGATTCTCAACCACTGCGTCACCAGGGAAGCCCAAAACTTACTATTTTGTAGTAACCTTTTCTATTTTTAAAAATGCTTTGGACTTTCACATCAGTTTTTTTAAAATTTTGACATAACTGATATAAATTTCTTTTGGATAGTATTTCCTAAGAAATCTCATTTAATCTTCACAAAAGTCCCTGAAGTGGAACTTAGCATTCTCTCTTCTACAGCAGGAAAACTGTAGCTCAAAGGGCAAAAGCATCTGTCTCAATGCTAGTAAGCAACAGACCTGGGAGTTGAAGTCAGCATTTCCTACTTCTCATGTTACCCTCACTTCAGCATACTGCCTCTGAGGAATTAAGTGGTGAAGTAGAGTGAAGGATAAGGTGCTATAGGGACAGAGCTGAGCAACTGGCAATTGATGAATTCTTCCTGGGAAGAATCTTCCAAGGAAGCATCAGACAGCAGGTGATATTGGAGAACAGCCTTGAATAATTAATACAAGTTTTCCAGGTGAACAAGGAAGGAAAAAGCATTCTAGGCTAAGAAGACATGAGGTATCTAATGTATGTAAGTTTTTGTTCCTTAAAGGAATTAATCTAAACTTTCTCTTTCATCTCCAGACATGAAATAGATACTTAGTAAGGGTTTATTGGATTAATTTTATTTAGTCATTCTCTTTGTTCCATGTAACAGACGTGCTATGTGCCTCTCTAATATTGTCCTACCCTTTCTTTTTAGTAAGGTTAACCTAGTTACTATGGAGGCAGCAGTGTGCCCAGATAAAAGACTATGTATGGTTCCCAGTCTCCCTTACAGCTTGAGATATAAACAGAATCTGTTGGGAGGACCTATGGGAAAGTCCCATAAGTGATGGAGAGACAGCTGATCTGTCCCTTTTGCCGTTTATTCTATGTTCTGATTCCTGATTAGAATCATAAATTTATAGTCATGGGTCCAGTGGCTGTCTGAGACCATGGGTCAGCTGTGAGGATGGAAACTACATGGTAGTGACAATAAAATTGCAAGACAGAAGGAGCTTGGGTCTCTGATGACAATGTGAGGTCACCATACCAATTCTGAATGTCTATTTTAAAACATATTTTATGTGAAAAATAAATTTTTCTTGTCTATGCCACTATTATTTCTATTCTCTGCTATGAGCAGCCAAATACAATTCTCAACTAATATATCCCAAATTCAGCATCCTTTTCAGGAATGTAGGTGACTGGCACATTTAAAAATAATTGTGGCTAGAAATTACTATTTGGAAAATGCACAGAAATACCGAGAGAATTTCCCAGCTGGACCCCATTCCCAAGAAGGATCTCAAAGACAGTTTTATGCCAACTATATAACCTGGAGGAATTCCAGAATCCCTTCAGGAAGAGAAAGTGGCTGCTGTGGCTGCTGATACTGCTATACTTTAGTGGAAACTGAAAAGCTGGAATGATGACCTTTCAAGAAGAACAAATGTTATTAAATAATGGAGTTTTTCCCACCTCCTACAACAGTCAATAGCAAAAGGATGAAAAGGGAATCCTATTCTTCTATTAATAACTCCTCAGTCAGTCTCACGCTGACGAAGCGGAAAGCAACTGTAAAATTAGCAGTTTTGCCTGCAAATTAGCCTCTTGCGAGCCATAAAAAGAGAAAAGGAATTAAGGAAAATTCTATTAATGGAGTCAAGGATGGAAAACCAAGAGTGATAGGGCATAAATACCCAGACAACTGATACGTATTTTTAGGAAGATATTACCCAGGTTTTAAATAGCTGCTTATAGCTGTGTATGAAGAACATGTTAATTGATAGCCCTTGGGTCAGTGTCCTTTCTTAATGGCTCCTTGGAGCAAATCTCTCAGAACTTGAAGAGCACAAGGTTTAGGTTGATATTAATAAAAACCACCCTGTCCACCTCTAGCTGAGATATTACTACTCCACTTTAGAATGGCAATGCAGTAATTGGAAAGAGGTTTAACTTCAGAGGCAGACAAAGTTAGGTTTGACTCTGGCTCTGCTCCTTCACTAGCCTGGGGAAAGTCTTTCATCATTCTGTGCCTCTATTTTATCTTCTATCAAAGCAGATGGTGATTGTGCTTCATTGTGTTAAGAGCATTAAATTAAGTACCGTGCAAAGAATTTGGTCCCTCCCTAGTAGGTTGTTAGAAAATGTTAGCCCCTTTCTACTTTCCCTTCCTCATTAGAGGGCCAGGGACATCAAACCTTCTCGCAAACCTATACAAAGCAGTTAAATTTAGTCCCGGGTAATTCTCCCCATAAGAAGATCAGTCCCTACAGAGGAGCTGAACACGTTTTTATAATTTATGACTGGTCTCAGGCAACAGGCTCGCATTTGCAATCTTAGGAAAATAATAAATCAGTATCCAAAAATGGGGGATAATCTCAAGAAAGAAACTGAGACTCCTTTAACAATAAAAAGGCAGGAGGCTCCATTTCCAACAAGGAACATAGGCTGGAGACCTTTGAAATTCATACAATTTTTTAAAATTTGCTTTTTATTTATTTATTTTTGACATCTTTATTGCAGTATAATTGCTTTACAATGGTGTGTTAGTTTCTGCTTTATAACAAAGTGAATCAGCTATACATATACATATGTCCCCATATCTCTTCCCTCTTGCATCTCCCTCCACCACTCTCTCACTTCGTCCCAGCTTACCCTTCCCCCTCCCCATGTCCTCAAGTCCATTCTCTATGTCTGCGTCTTTATTCCTGTCCTGCCCCTAGGTTCTTCAGAACCTTTTTTTTTTTTTAGATTCCATGCATATGTGTTAGCATATGGTATTTGTTTTTCTCCTTCTGACTTACTTCACTCTGTATGACAGACTCTAGGTCCATCCACCTCACTACAAATAACTCAATCATTTGTAGGTTTGGTGGTTTCCACAGTCTTAGGCATCTAACACTTAAATTCTAAGAGGAGGTGAGGAGTTTGGGACTCTGTTGGAGGGCTTGGGTGAGTCTTAATCACTCCTGCTTTCTTAGTTCAAGACAGTATTTCACACCTGAAACACACATTTTCACTCCTAGGTCTGAAAAATGGCAACATATAGACAAAGCAATTAAATCCACAGTGCACATGGAGGGCAAACACTCTTTGAAAGTGGATAAATCATCGAGAAAGACCTTAACAGCACTTTAAAAAAGTCTTTTTCTGGGCTTCCCTAGTGGTGCAGTGGTTAAGAATCTGCCTGCCAATGCAGTGGACGTCAGAAAGAGAAATTAAGGAAACCCTCCCATTTATCAATGCAACAAAAAGAATAAAATACCTAGGAATAAACCTACCTAGGGAGACAAAAGACCTGTATGCAGAAAACTATAAGACACTGATGAGGGCTTCCCTAGTGGTGCAGTGGTTAAGAATCTGCCTGCCAATGCAGTGGACACGGGTTCGAGCCCTGGTCCAGGAAGATCCCACATGCTGCAGAGCAACTAAGCCCATGCGCCACAACTACTGAGCCTGTGCTCTAGAGCCCGCGAGCCACAACTACTGAGCCCACGTGCCACAACTACTGAAGCCCGCGTGCCTAGAGCCCATGCTCCGCAACAAGAGAAGCCCCCTCAGTGAGAAGCCCGTGCACTGCAACAAATAGTAGCCCCCACTCACCACAGCTAGAGAAAGCCCGTGTGCAGCAATGAAGACCCAATGCAGCCAAAAATAAATGAATAAATAAATTTAATTTAAAAAAATTAAAAAAAAAAATTAAAAACAAAAAAAGACACTGATGAAAGAAATTAAAGATGATACCAACAGATGGAGAGATATACCATGTTCTTGGATTGGAAGAATCAATATTGTGAAAATGACTATACCACCTAAAGCAATCTACAGATTCAATGCAATCCCCATCAAATTACCAGTGGCATCTTTTACATTTAATTAAAAAAATTTTTTTCTAATTGGTGGCCGTAGCTTATAAGACTGGGCCAATTTAGAAAAATCTAACTGTCCTGGTAATACTAATCAGAGTCACCTCCAAATGTTGTAATGTAATGCCAGAATCATTCCCCTCCAAGCTCTTCATATCTTAAGATCATAGAATCTGGTTTACCTGGGACTCTTAAAAATAAGTAATAATTTAAACTCATCAACAACATCACCACTGAGTAGTCTTCCTACTTGTGTTTGAGCACCTCCAGCAACAGAGAGGAACATTCTTCTGAGAGAAGCTCTAACATGCTAGGCAATAGTTTGCACAGAAGATATGTATTCATTTCCTAGGGTTGCCATCACAGAACATCACAAACTAGGTGGCTTAAAACTATGGAAGTTTATTGTGTTACAGTTCTGAAGGCCAGAAGTTTGAAATCAAGTCAGGACCATGCTCCCTCTGAAACCTGTAGGGGAGAATTCTTCCCTGCTTCTAACTTCTTACTTCTGCATTGCTACAACCCTACAAGCATCCTTTGTATATGTAATGTTCCATATGTATATTTGTGTTCCATACATATGGTTGGGTTGACTTTGTCCCTGGCAGAATTTTCCACTCTAAGTAAAACAAGTCTCCTTAAAAAAAAAATAAATAAATAAAAAGAGGACTGAGTTGCAGCTGAAGATCCTGGCAGCAGGGCCATGTTCATGAACATGAGCTGAATTCCTTCCAAGATTGGTCAGCAGTGGAGAGAGACTGTGAAAGGAAGTATAGAAAACTCCAGCAGCTGGAAGAGCAGACCAGGAGGCTGCGAAAGGACTTGAAGAAGAGTCCCAGTGTTGACCTGGTCATCAAATCTGCTGTGAATATGTCCTTAGACTTACTCTCTAATCCCCTCTGCCAGCAAGACCAGAACTTACTGAACATGGTGACCACCCTGGACATGGCCATGAGGTGGATGGATACCTTCAACCAGGAAAAAGTGAACCAGATCTGAAAGACCGCTATTGAACCCTGAACAAGTTTGGCAGTGTCTTCCAGAACCTCAACATGGTGGTGAGAAGGTGGTGGGAAGCAGCCTTCCTATATACTAGAACTATAGGTGATTGCAGGCCAAGGTGGAGAAGTATGAGGAAAAGGAGAAGGCAGGGCCCGTGCTTCCCAGAAGAGCATTGGCCTGTATGGGATGACCTTGAAGCCAAGAACAAACAGCTCCTGGATGAGCTGCTGAGGTTCTACAAGAGCCAATTCCACTCCTTCCATCTCAGCTTTGAGTACCTGATCCAAGAACAGGTCAGGAGACGCATATGATCTTTGGAGACTTGACCCAACATCTTGACCAGCCTGGACCCCTGGATGAAGTCTAGGCAGCAGGAGTGGGAGAATGAGACCAAACTGAGGGAGCCCAGAGCCTCTCTACTGTGGCTGATGACTAAATCTTTGTTCCCCTCAGAAGATTCCTAGGACACCAGTCAGCCCTTTGAGCCTTTGACCTTTTGAAGTTCAGGTTCAGACGTCAGCCTAGCAGAAGGCCCTCCCTTGGGAGAAGTATGGTACCTGGCAGGTTGGAGACAGAGGCGGCTCCCACTCTGCCTCACCAGCCCTTTGGAATGAGCTTGGCACCAGGAACCCCAAGCAGGCTGCTGTCTCCCCACCCAATAGCAAGAGCCAGGAGACAGGTAAGCAGTGTAGCAAACCCCAGGGACTTTCTTATTTCCAAACTGTTCAAAGTACATCCTGGCCTAGAGCCAGAGCAAGCTTTCAGCCTTCAAAGGGTATGGGCTTTCTCAGCTTACCTCAAGGTCCTAGTTTTGCCTGAGTGGTTGAGATCACATTTACCTCCAAAAGAACTATCCTGGGAGTCCACGCATCCTTGTTTCTTTTCCACTTCAAAGACTCTCCCCTGTCCCGGAAGAGGCCCTTCCCTCCAAGAATGTGTGTAGCTGGGAATTCAGCCTTCCCTCTGAGAGCTGTGGTCCTGCAGCTTTAACAAGCCCCTCACTCCAACCTCCCAGCATGGCAAAGGCTGTTTTAGCCCACTTTTATGCCTTAGATCAAGTGCAAGGAAATGCTCCAAGTCTTGTAAGTTCCCTAGGTAACCAGGATTCAACTCATGTAAGTATCCTACCACACAGAATGTCACAGATGGAGTCACAGCCTCAAAGCAAGGACAATGGGTTTGTGCTGGCAGTTGGGCTGGGTCAGAAAGAGAAAGCAATGTCCTGAGGCTATTCTTCAGGGAAAGGCAGTCCCATGGACTTCTGGGATGAATTCTAGACACCTTGCAGCTGCCAGGAGGAACAACTGCCTGAGGATGTTCAACGGAAGATGCATTTGGGTTTGTGCAGCCTTGGACCTTGGTAGACATCGAACTGAGGCCCCAGAGTTCCCTTCCAGAAGCCTGTGTCTCTCTGCTCTGGGTGTTGCCTTATGTGTTCAGCTGACTGAAGACAACAAAGGCAGGGTTCAGGTCAGAGAGTCAAATCACACCTTTGCAGCAATCAGCCCCAAGTGGTCAGGACTAAACTGACAGCTTGCCATTTTTGCCCACACCCATCCTCTTAGGACCAACAAGGGGAAGCCAACTATGCTCTCCCTCAGCAGTTACATAGGATGCCCGTCTTCTAGTCAGCCCACCTCCAGCTTCCCCACTCCCTCAACCTTCCATCAGGCCGCACCTTCCCCTTTTGCCACCATAAAGCTTTTCAACTCCTCTTTCTGCCTTGGATTTGGGTCTGTGCCAAATTCAGCCTATAGTAGTGGCTGCCTCCCTTGCTGACAATAAGCAGTGCTTGTTCTTATTTGGGGGGTCTTTGTTTACTTCTACAGAGATTGTTAATTTGAGGAGCAAAAAATCACTCAGAATAACATGCGCCCCCCCCACCCCCAAATATCTAGGCAGGTTTTCATTATACTTTGCTTATTGATGGGCTAGTTCCATTTATGAAGGCTTTTTTAAAAACATCTTTATTGGAGTATAATTGCTTTACCATGTTGTATTAGTTTCTGCTGTATAACAAAGTGAATAAGCTATATGTATACATATATCCCCATATCCCCTCCCTCGTGCACCTTCCTCCCTGCCCCCCTATAATTTATGAAATTTTATACATCAAAAAGCTTTGAATTTGACCAGGATGTTGATTAATTCATCTCTGAAAATGTAAGTGGCATTTAATTTAAGTAGTATATTTTATAACATTAAACAGCTTATGCATTAGGTAGCTTCTCAAGATGTTATTCTATGCACAGTGGCATTTAGCAGATAGAACAGAGTGCCATCATCTCATCCAGAAACACAGACGAGTCTCATTTGAGAGCTGTATGCTAAATAACTGATATTTGGTGACAAAAGTACTCCTAACCTGAGTTTCCTACCACCAATACGGACTTCTTACTCTGAGGGCCTGTCTTTCCGGCCACATTTTATAATGCCAGTGAAGACATGCCAGAGATTACCTAGTGTGTAATAACTCGGCATTAGAGCACCAGGTCTGTCCAATGGTGGTGGCGGGCACTATTATTATATCCAGGTAAATAAAGGTCCATTTTTTAAAATGCCAATTCAAGATACACATCAAGGGTACAGGATACTCAGAACTGAGTTTTGAGCAGTGTGGTATCCTGAAGGCTTCCAAGCTTCAGTTGCTTGCCAGCCATTCTTGGCATTCCTTGGATCATAGATAACCCACTCCAGTCTCTGCCTCCATCATGAAATGGCCATATTCCTCCTGTGCAAATCTCCCCTCTGATAAGGACACCAATCACATTGGATTAAGGGCCCACCCTACTGCAGTATGACCTTATCTTAACTAATCACATCTGCAGTGACTCTATTTCCAATTAAGTTCACATTCTGTACTAGGGGTTAGGACTTTGAAGTTCAGCCAAACCCACTTAGTTACCAAGTGACCTTAGCCAAGTTACCTAAGCCACAGTTTCATCTTCTAAAACATGGGAGTAAACTTCGAGAAAATTAAATAAATTAATGGCTGGAGAGTATATATCAAGATGATTAGCGCAAAGTGGGCACTAAAGAAATGCTATTTTTTCCTTTCCCAATACCAAGATTTTATTGTCTGATCAGTTTATTTATTTATATATTTATTCTTTCAGCAAAGATTTTTTGAGCACCTAATATATGCCAGGTACTAAGGTATCATTCATATAACAGAAAAAGACAGACACAATCCTTTTCCTTATGGAGGTTACCATCCAACTCTATCCTGGATTTTAACTGAAGAGTTTATTTAGCAAAATGCCCAAAGACCTTCAAGATAAGAAGAATGTTCACTAGCCCACAGCCTGACTGTTGAAGAGTAATAAAGGGAAAAAGAACTAACATTTATTGAGTGTTTATCATGAAGTAGATGCTGTGCTAGATGAGTTATATAATATCTCGTTGAATCCCCCCAAAATCTCTGGACATATGTTCAATTAAGTAAACTGGGATTCAGAGAAATGAAGAAAGCTGCCTATGAGCTCTGAGCTAGTAATTACTAGAGCTTCTTTCCCCTCTGCTACACCTAGGAGTCTATGTGCTGTTGGTCAGGCATTTAGTCATCAAATTGAAGACACAGGATGTAGAGATGCATGAAGAACAGTGCCCCAGTCCTCCTTTGTGAAATCCTTGACTCTATGCATTGGGTGTCATTTTATCTTGAAGCAAACTTCCAGGCCATTTTTCTACCCAGTTATGACTTCACTTTCTATACACATATGAGAACAATTGAAGCAAACCTGAAATTGTGCCAAATTCTGCTTACTTTATGCTGAATGGGTTTTGGGAGATCCACTAGCACCCTCTAACCATGGTCTCTTGAAATCAGAATGGTAGGGGATGCAATCAGTGGCCACATATGTAGACTCATTACAAGATTTTGACCCCTTTAATTCTGTGGTCTAAGAAACCAGACACCTATGCATTAGCTGAAAGGGATTCCTTTACAGTCTTCCTTATTGACTGCCAGAGTTTTCCCAAGGCCCTGTATCACTACCCAAGGATTCATAAACACTAGTGCCAGGTAACAAGCCCTCCATATGGTTTGTCTTTTCAGAGAAATCCTAGGAGATTAGCAGCTTGGAAGACCAAGATAGCCATGGAGTTGACGTCTGTTTCTATGTTCTTTTCCTTTGTTTTATTGTCTGTGTGGATCATGTATTCTGTTGGACACCAGCAGGAATCCTAAAAGCCTTTCAGAATAATATATTTCTTCTTGTTTTTTGGAATAACCTACTTCAAAACTCTTACAGATATCTTATCCTGAATTTGTTGAGGTTTAATATGTAAGTTACACTTGATTCATTTGTTCACATATAGTTGTGAATCAAAGTCTATTCAATATTGAAAATGTTGTCTTGTTACTGTCATTTCCGTCAATGAGGATCTGCTTTCAGATCAAAGTAGCAGGAAACTTTTAGAGCAGTGGTTCTCAACCAAGGGCAATTTTGCCAGCCCCCGACCCGGGGGACATTTGTCTGAAGATATTTTTGGTTATCATAACTGGTATATGTGTCGGGGTGCTATTGGCATCTATTTGGTAGAGGCAAATGATACTGCTAAACATCCTACAATCACAGGATACTCTCCCACAAGAAAGAATTATCTGGTCCGAATATCAATAGTACTAAGATGGAGAAACCCTAACCTAGAGAAATATTTTTCTCCTATAACCTTTAGGCATCACCTTGGAAACTGTATGAACCTGTGTTCCAGGCTCAGATCAACTACTTATTAATTATTTTAACATGGTCAAACAGCTTAATGCTTTTGGACGTGGGCTTCACTGCTTGTATGTAAAATGAGGGAAGTGATTTTGGGGAAAGAAATTGGAACATGTTGAGCTACTAGTTACATTTTGTGGTCAAAGGAAAAAGGGGAAAAATGTTTCGAATTCAAAGATGTTTTTTGAAGACTTATTTATAATAATGAATATTATAAGACAGTTTTGTTTAAATAAATGATAGTTTATCTATTTCATAGAATATTATGAGGATCTTATAAAAAACAGTTCTTATACATGGAAAATGCCTTTATTCTAATGTTAAGAAAGAGAGTAATGGGATTCTAATTTGTATGTAAAGTAGGCCAGAGGGGAATTGGTTACTTTGTTTTCTGAGCTGCCTCTATCCATATTTCTTACTGTTGCACTCATCACAGTGCCCAAGACTCACTTGTTTATGACTATGTCTTTGTGACCAGACTGTATACACCATGTCGATAATGGTGGGGTTTTAGTCACCTCTATATCCCCACTGTCTTGCATATAACTAACTGCATTGTCTCTCAAGAGACAGGTTAGTGCTACCTGCTTTGGTTTCCTCATCTGAAAAACGCAGGCAAAATTGTGCATATGTTGAGAGCAATAAATGAAGCAATGTTTGTAAATGTCATAACACTCTGTATGTGACACATAATAACCATTCAGTAAACTTAGTTATTGTTATTACTTGCATCCCAGCTCTGTCCATATCAAGAGGTGTAAACTTGGAAAGTAATTCAGGTCTTTTCCTTTTTTTTCTCCTTTCCTTTCCTTTCCTTTTTCCTTGCCTTTCCTTTTTCTTTTCCTTTCCTTTCCTTTCCTATCCTTTCCTTTCTTCTTTTCTGTTTTTCCCTCCATAAATGAAGACTTGTACTAGACTAAATACTTCCCAGATTCTAGATTCTTATATCCTTTGATTCTAAGGATTAAAAGCTTTAGGAGCCTTGTTGGAGACTGCAGACTCTTAGAGTGAAAATGGCTCCATCGACTGTGGTCTAATGAGGCTTTGGGGCTTTGGACAGTCATCAGGAGGGAGAGTGTAGTGGGTGGGCAGGAGATGACATGGTATCGGGGAAAGAGCACTGGGTTAGGCATCAGAGAACTGGGACCTAACTCGCATGTTGTGTGGTTGCACATATTATTCCTCCATGGCAGCTTCCAGCTTCCTCACCAGTAATAACAGAAAGAAATAGCTAGCAAGTTCAAGGGCTCTCCCAGCTCCTACCTGGTATGATTTTGACCTCTTCATGTCCTGTCGGGCACGCTACACTGAATTTACTCTTCTATGCAGTGGTTGTTCCCCTACCCACCATGTGGCTGCCCTCCTCCCTCAATCTTTCTGTGACTCTAGGTTTTGAAGACAACTTGTGTTGTCTTCCCATTTAGATGCTACTTTATTAAGGACTCTTGTTTGCTGGCTAGAAATCCCAGAAATAATGCAAAATATTTGTCTGAGTGTCTTAGGGTTCTTTTTGCATCAGAATGACATAATGAGGCTCGTGGGACTAACTGAAATTTAGGGAAAAACCATCTAGTACTGTACTGAGAAACCAAAGGCAATGGGAAAGCCCTTCACAGGAACCAGAGAGGTCCTAGAAATTACAGATCAGAAGCCACCTGGAAACAGATTAATAATGATGAATAAATCATTAAATCTTAGATTTATCCAGTCTTGCTCCAGAAAGAACAGCAGATTAAATGAAGGCAAATTTAAACTCAGTATTTAAATCAAACTTGTAACTAACAACGGTAATCTATCAAACAGTGAAACTACCTACCTTTCAAGGAAGGGAGCCTCCAGCTGGAGAGTGGACAGTTTTAAAGCTGGAGAAGATTCTTGTTTCTGATGAGAGAAAGAATTTAATAATCTCCAAATTCTTTTCAGCTCTGAAATGGTGGTTCTGTCCATGAACGTGGTAATACTTGATGAGGACTAAAACTGTGGAATGGCCGTCATATCAGTTGCCAGCCACTATGCTAGAAGCCTTTACCTGCTCACAATGACCCTAAAAAGAGGTCCTTAATAATTCCATTTTGCAGATAAGAAATTGTGACTCAGAAAGGGAAACAGTGTTTTTCCCAAGCTTGTAAGAAGTGCAGTAGGGTCTGACTCTATATCTGGTGAAGAATCCTTAAGAAGTCAGAAATCAGCTGGTTCTCACTGTTTTGACTGTACCAGTTTGGGCTCTGAGTTCCTCCATAGGGGAACCAATTAAAGGGCAGATTGTTAGCTGCTTTGCACATAGAAGGGGAGAGGAGGAGAAACAAATGACTCTACGTCTTGGTGAAGAGGCAGAAGGAGGATGCCTGCAGGGAGAGCTTGTCTAGGAGTTCCTGCCACCTGCAACCTGGCATTTCCCCCTCCTAGAAGCCAGACAGACTGCCCCATGCCAGCCTGTCAGTAGAGAAACTAGCAAGGAGAGAACTCCGAGGCCATCAGACACAAGAGCCTGCCTACAGGGTACACTGTGAAAGGGGGGACCCTGGGAACAGGGAGCAATGGCCAATCCCAGTGGTCAGCAGGGAAAGGAAAGGAAAGGGACACTGAAATGTACTATGTGTCTTAAGTACTGTGTTGTGCTCAGCACTTTTTAAATATTTCCTCTTTTAATTCCTTTCAACAGTCTTATTAAGAAGGTATTATTTTCTTCATTTTTCCGAATGAAGACAACTAAGGCTTTTAAGAAAATTGTCTTACATTATTCAGTATGCCTTGGATATTAAGCCAATCTTGTCTGACTCCAAATTCCACATTTTCTACCAAATTATGGTTTTCCAAATTCTATTTACTGGTGTTCCCTTTTTCATTTTCACCATAACTGCATAGCCCTGTACTTTTGTTTAACATTTTTCTGTAAATCAACTCCCCTCCTTCTTAAGTTTTACTTAAATGAATGCATTTTGAAAGGAAGATGCATAATGCCAACCTAAATGGAAAGCAATTTCACTTGCCATAAATAGATGGTAATAACAAAAATGAATAAATGAAAACAAAAGGGTGTTATTAAATTCCTGCTGTAGAGTCTTATGTCTAGAAGGCTCTGTGCCTAGGCATAATTTCTTTGTAAAACTGAAGATTAGCAAAGTGTTAGATGCTAAAGATACAGAGCACCAAAATGATGTTTTCCTTGTTGGTATCACTGAATGGATTAAAAGATAACTGAAATTCTTGTCATGTGTTTCAAGGCTATTTAATGCCCTTTCTCTGGCCCATCCCACACCACCTCCAGGACCATCAGTATTCCATAGCTATGCTTTGGGAAGTTCATCATGATAGTGACAATATTATAAGCTCTTCTTCTGAAATCAAGCAAATGCTCACTTCGAATACCATTTCCCCAAATGAAACAACACAGTTACTAGATAGGAAGCAGAAAAGGATGCAGAAAATAAATAGATCCTCCCAAACGGTTTTCCTACCTCGAGTCATCCATCCAATGTGTTATAATTAAAGATCATCTGGGCTTCCCTGGTGGTGCAGTGGTTAAGAATCCACCTGCCAATGCAAGGGACATGGGTTCGAGCCCTGGTCCGGAAAGATCCCACATGCCACGGAGCAACTAAGCCCATGTGCCACAACTACTGAGCCTGCGCTCTAGAGCTCACGAGCCACGACTACTGAGCCCATGAGCCACAACTACTGAAGCCCACGCACCTGGAGCCCGAGCTCCACAACAAGAGAAGCCACCGCAATGAGAAGCCCGTGCACCGCAAGGAAGAGTAGTCCCCGCTCGCCACAACTAGAAAAAGTCCACGTGCAGTAATGAAGACCCAACGCAGCCAAAAATAAATAAATAAAATAAATAAATTTAAAAAAATTTAAGATCATGACAATCTTCTACTACGAAAAATGGTTTCTTATTGCAGATATAAGTAATTCTCAGCAACTTATCCTAGAATTTGAAGACCACGCACCTGGAGCCCGAGATCCACAACAAGAGAAGCCACCGCAATGAGAAGCCCGTGCACCGCAAGGAAGAGTAGTCCCCACTCGCCACAACTAGAAAAAGTCCACGTGCAGTAATGAAGACCCAACGCAGCCAAAAATAAATAAATAAAATAAATAAATTAAAAAAAATTTAAGATCATGACAATCTTCTACTACGAAAAATGGTTTCTTATTGCAGATATAAGTAATTCTCAGCAACTTATCCTAGAATTTAAGGTCTTGTTAAATTCTATTAGGTCCCACCACCGCCATCAGACTCAGGCCAAAGTGAGTCAAAATGAACAACTCATCGTTTCTCTTATATGTCCTCAAAATATCCTGCCTCCATACTACTGCTCATCTGTTCCTCTTTCCATTCCCACAGTGTATCTATGTGGGTAATTGTGGTGGGCAGAGAGAGACAAGCCTGGAAAGATAGAGTAAGATAAGGTCATTTTTAATTATTTGCTTGTTTTTTTGTTGTTGAATTGTTGGATAGAATCCCTAGTATTATTAATTCATTCCTAAATGTTCTGTTCTTTCACCTAAATCTGATGGGGAAAAAAAGTTGTGCTAAATGGAATCAGAGTGCTCATCAAAAAAAAAAAACAAAACAAAAAAAACCCAGCATAGCTGACACTTTTAGGAACAGAAAATGGACAAGGTTGAAGACAAATTATCAGTGATTTTGTGTTTAATAACTCAAACATCAAAGGAACTTGTGGCTACGAGGAAAGATTTAATATTTGAAATCTCAGGACTACTCTGGTTATAAGCTCCAGGAATGCTCATGGAAATTTTGAGATTAAAGAAATCATGTGACTGTCACATGATAAGGTTTATTATAACTGTCTTATGAGGAAAATAAAATGATGCATCTTGAAAAAGAAAAAAAAACACAGTTGAATATTTTAGAGATTTCTAAATATATACTGTTACATATTTTTGGCCTTTTCTGTTGAATTTATCTGCACACATAATTGCAGAAGATTGTGCAAAGTAATAATAAACTTTGGAAGGATTCAAAAATAAAAGAGTAAGAGAAGGAGAGCATGCAAAGATCTGAAAGATGACTGTTGGGGTTGGCGATAGGGAAGCTCTGAGAAACTTGCTGTAATTGTTTCAGTTCTAGATTAGGGAGGTTGGTGGATTGAGGAGTAAGTAGGGGTTGAGTACCCGGAGACAGCAAGAGCACCTTATCAACTGAGATAAAAGACGAAAAATGAAGTGTTAGATAGAAACACAGGAGAGCTTGGAGCATATTTTCAGGTTGAGGTTTGGCTCCTTTTTGCAGGAGACAAAAAATTAGAGAGGAAGAGGCTTAAGAGCTAAACCAAGAGACTATGAGGGAGAACAGAATCAAGAAGAAATGTGAAGGGCTTGGCCTCGTACCCGAGGAAGGACACATCACAGTAGAGTGATGACTTTCTATAAACAGAATGGAATTAGCAGAATGAATTTGTAGCACACATTTACCACTAAGTAGCTGGAGAGACAGGATCTGTCTGGATTTTTGCCATTCAATGTATAATTGTAGGAGAGTCAGC
This sequence comes from Physeter macrocephalus, assembly GCF_002837175.3. Taxonomy (NCBI): domain Eukaryota; kingdom Metazoa; phylum Chordata; class Mammalia; order Artiodactyla; family Physeteridae; genus Physeter; species Physeter macrocephalus. The sequence goes on along the minus strand of NC_041217.1, from coordinate 133,554,787 downwards.
CTGCTAATCATTATGTGGAGTCACAGAACATTTAAGGTGAAAGGAAGTCCATTCCTCTACCTTATATTCAGATCCATGTCATACTGAGCGTAGGCCTACTCTTTTAACTGTAGTGGCGGGAGGTTAACGTCTACATGAAAGAGAAAATTCCACTTTCAGAAAGCCTTAAATATCAGGAGGTCCTCTTCTAAATAGAAGTGGTATCAACCTCCCCATCAGGTGGTTCCAGTATTGCTCTAAAAAATCCCTCAGGACTTGAATTCCTCTTCAAATATGTATATAGTGATGGATTTTTTCCCCCTTAAATCCAGATAATAGGCTATTCAACCATTTTTCATATGAAATTATTTCAAAACCTTTAATTGTCTCAGGGATTCTTTTTTGGATGTGACGTCCTAAAATAAAATTGTGATGTCCTAAAATAAAAATATCACCTGAGCAACGGTTTGATCAGGGAAAAGTTTTGAAGAGTTCATTCTAGGCATTAGGTTTCATTAAGTCCAGCCAAATTGCTGATTGAGATTTATGGAGTACTTATTATATGCAGGCAATTTCTTAAGAGTTTTAATGCATTATCTTATTTAATCTTTTCAATAACCCTATGAGGTAGGAACTATTAATTTCCATTTTACAAATTGACAACTGGAAGCCAAGATGGGCTAAGTAATTTTCCCAAAGTAACTAAGCTAGCAAGTGGCTGAGTTGGGATTTGAACTCAGGTTTGTTTGATTTCACTACGTGATGACCTTCTCACATGTTGGTTTGTTTTTTATTCATTTCCTTTCCATCCTGTACTTGTACAGGTTTCTTGAAGAAAGTGCTGAGCAAAGAATATGGCATACAGAGGCTCTTGTTAAATATGGGTTGAAGCCTTGTGGTATAGATATTGCTAGCTCCCATTTTGCAGATGAAAAAATTGAGGCTCAGATAAACAACAAATATTTGTTGTTTGTACAAAGTACCAGACACAGCACTGTAACCAACAGTGTGACAAAAGTAAGCACAGAGTTATATACAAAAAGAGAGTCCTATCTCTGGACTCAAAGGTCAACACTATTTCCATAGCATCACAGCTTTTCCTTCCAGCAAAAAGTCCTCAGAATCAATCTAGAAGAATGGAGTTTGCCCTCTCTTGCAAAAACAAAAAACAAAAACCAATGAACCAACAAAGAGTAAAACCTGTCCAGAAAAGCAAAGATGTCCTTAGAGACAAAGAAGGCGTTCTGGTGAGGAAAAACAATAATGTATATGTCAAGGAGTAGAGGCTCTCTTTACCCTGTCCCCACAAATCTAAAACACTTTTTATTAATGCCCCCCCTACCCCCAGCAAATGTGGCATTCTTTTAAATATGCCCTAACAGTGTAAATCAGAGCAAAGACTATATTTCACACCAAGAGGCTTGTATATCCATCAGGTATTTATGGCAGTGCTGTTAGCCAACTCTTCCATCTGGGATGTCTTTAGTCATCTTTCATCTGGTACACCTCTTAGAGAAACTCCAGAGCCACAAAAGGGCTCATCTTTTAGACCTCCTTTGGCAGGAGGGAGAAATCCAAAGTTTTCCCATAAAGCCTATATTCCGTATTACGTTTAAAGTCGTTGTTTGATATGATAATGTCTTTGGGGGGATACTTGGCCCTGCCTCCCAAGGATAATAGAGGACAATTATTTTATTCTGTTGTGCCATCTAATGAGGAACCATCTCTTAAAAGCACAAGGGTTTGTGTAATCTACAAATTATTGGGAGAAGAGATTGAAGATCATCTCTGCATCCCCCCTCCCCAAAACAAAAAGCTTCATCCAGAAAAAGAGAGCTTTTTATCCTTTCTAAATTTGGTAGTGAATACCTGCTATAACCTAAAACCAGTTGGGGGAAAAAAAAAACAGAAGAGGAAAGATTTAATACACCCTTCCATTAAATATGATCGAATATTCCTGGAACCAAGTTGTTTCCCATATACTTTCCAGTTTGACTCTGTTCAAGCAGAGGTGAAATCTAAACATGAGCTTTTTTTTTTTTAATAATCATTTCGAAAGAGATGAATGCATCACTGAGAAAAAACAACAGCTTTAATTGTCACTTTGGACACCGCAAAGCTATTCCATTAATCCCTCAGCAGAATGCCTCATTATTAAAATAATATGTGGGGAGTTTGTAGTCCAAAAAAGCCAGGAAACAAATTCTCTGCTAAAATGTTCCAGAATGTCTCAGAAAGAAATAAAACTACCAGAGCTTTCATCCTATTCCAATCATAGACACCATGTCCATGAGGAATAGTAATTCGTCTTGACATGACTGCTCAAATGGTTCCAAACACACAAACCCATGCTGGAGACCACTCTAACTGCTCCCATTCTTGGCCTGGATGCAGAGACATAGGCCTGCGAGTGTCTCCTATCAATTAGACAGTCAGAACAGAGAGGGGCTGGCTAAATGCATGGGGGTGAGGAAGCTGCAGGGTTTTATACCTTATTAATTGGACATCGCTATTTAAACTCTTGAAGTCTCCAAATGGCTTTGGCATGCGGTCAGACCCATAAAATAAATGGACTCAAGAAGTGAAAAGGAATACTCTGAGCTAGGCCATTTCCTGTTCCTCCCTAGAATCCTAAACTGTATCTGGTACCAGAACTTCAAGCTCAAATCTCAGCTGAATACTCAGCCAGCCTTTACATGCTGCTACAACTATAATCAAGACTTTTCTTTTTCTTGTGTTTGCTGTAGCCTCTTCAAGAATAAATAACCACCTTTATTTTTAATCAGCCAGTAGGTATGCATCGGTTGAAAGAATTTGCCCAGCAAAATAAAAACTCGCTTGGGTTTTTTTGTGGCTGGTATTTTGTCAAGCAGTAGTGCCTCCTCAGCCTTTCATATCTGTCTTTCTGAGTGAATCATCCTGAAAAGGTTACCTCTGGTACTAAAACAGGGAAGGTTCTGCTTCTGGAAAAGAAGGTGGTGGGAAAGATCAGTATAGGTTTCTTTCTGTCTTTGCTTCCTTGAAAAGAAAGTCTTCTGAGACCAGGTGGCTTTATCCCATGAAAATGAGCAGAGAGTCAGGCAGCAAAGTGGACACCTCTGTCACAGCATCACCCCATCACCAGCCCTACTCACACTTGTGAGGACTGATAGCAGATTACCCTTTCACACCTGGCCTCTGAGTGGTGGGCCAAGGGAGATCTCCTTGAGGGTAAAGAGGTGAAGCCAGATTATGAATTGATGGCGTGCTATTTAGAGTGTAAAGAGATAAATTGACTAGAACTATTGGAAAAGCCTGGGAGAAAAACACTATGCAGCTAAATCTAGTTCAGAGGTTCCTTAGCAGAGGCTTTGCTGTGGGAGATTTAAAGGAGGGGAGAAAGAAGCATCCTTTTACTAGCCACCTACTTGGTACCAGACGGACTCTTTAGGGCTTCACAGACATATCACATTTAAACTTCACAACAACACTTTGAGAGAGGTCTGACTGTCCCATTTTATGGATGAGGAAACTGAGGCTTAGAGATTTTAAGGTGCATGCTCATGGTGCATGATGTAAACTTTAAGGTTGGAAATGGTATCTGTATATCCCCCCAATCATGGTGGTAACTGCCAAAGGCTCTCTATACCACTTCGAGTGGACAGCTGTGGCCCGCCCTTCCTCAGTGCCTCCTGCCTTCCCTGGTGGTTGTTTCCACCAGCTCTCATCCCAGTGCTTCACACTGGGGTCTGTTAGGTGCATCACCTGGACCTTTGCTCATTGTCTTGCCATTGGTAACCAACACTCTGTTTCCTCCAAATAAAACCTGATCTTGGCACCAACATTCCACTTCCCTGCACTCCTGTTAGCACACTGTCAGGAAGATGAGCAGCCCACGCAATAGGCAGAATAGTGTGTCGTAGTTTCCATCCGACCTCTATATTCTCTGTTAATTTATGGTTTAATTTAGTGCTAAGGGCACGGGCTTTGGGTTTACTCAGAACTGGGTTCAAATCCTGGCGTCACTTCTCATTAAATGGGTCACCTCGAACAAGTTTCTGTGTCTGTTAGCCTCAGTATGCTTGTCCACAAATAGGGGATAGGAATGCCTTTCTCCCACTTATTGTTAGGATTGTGTGAGATAATGTATACAAGCACTCAGCATAGTGTGGCGTGCCTAGTGAGTACTTAATAAATGGAAGCTATTATTTAGGGTAGATGTTTGAGATTAAATGGTCTCCATATTTATTTTAGAGTTGATAAATGAAGCTAACATCCCAGGGAAGGAATGAGGCAGTACTATCAGAGAATACCGACCCACCTTCCCCTAGGATGCTGAAGTCTCTTCCTACCCTTGGTGGAAATAGTCCTTGCACTACAATTTTTCATGTCTTGCAAGGTCCAATCAATACAATTGATTAAATGATTAATTTATTGTGTTCTCAGTAAAAGCCCTGCATCGACTTTTTAAAATGGAATCTTATTGCATTTTAGACAAACAAAGTTAATTGGCAGCAATCATTTAAAAGGGAAGCACAAAGCATTCTAAACACACATACACAATCAAGCCCAATAATGAAAAACAAAAGTCTTGTACTATTTTAAGAATGCAAAACTGGAGGGATGAGTGAGAGTATTAGCGTTTTGTGAGTCGCTGAGCCACAGAGAAAGATCATCTGGGCCAGTTATGCTCATCTGTGTACTGACCTTACTCATGCCCTTTACTTATTGCCCTCTCTGTAAAGACATCAGGGGAGGTGTTTTTTGGTTTGTTTGTTTGTTTTTCTCCCCTGCTGTCCCTATTAGGAATAGTTGTGTCCTCTTTGGCTTATGGTTTGTTTTTTATCTCATAGACTGTAACCAATGAGGCCGTCATCCTTCCATTGGTTTATAGAAGACCCAGAGGCAAATCCATGTCCCATCCATACCCTTGGGCTGCATTTTTTAGTGATGCAGGTTGTATAGGTTTCAATCTAGACCTGTGTTTTTGTTTCTCTCATTGTTTACCTTTGTTTCATCTTGCTCACCAAATTATAAAATGGATTACCTAACCAAATATCAACGCATCTTTTAAGTTGCCTATATTTGGAACATAGTTAAGGGATATATAAATTATTAAATAATGAAATACAGAAATTAGGGGGGAAAAGTCTAATTTCCTGTTCTTTCTTTTTTTTTTTTAACATCTTTATTGGAGTATAAATGCTTTACAATGGTGTGTTAGTTTCTGCTTTATAACAGAGTGAATCATCTATACATATACATATATCCCCGTGTCTCCTCCCTCTTGCGTCTCCCTCCCACCCTCCCTATCCCACCCCTCTAGGTGGTCACAAAGCACCGAGCTGATCTCCCTGTGCTATGTGGCTGCTTCCCACTAGCTATCTGTTTTACATTTGGTAGTGTATATATGTCCATACCACTGTCTCACTTCGTCCCAGCTTACCCTTCCCCCTCCCCGTGTCCTCAAGTCCATTCTCTACATCTGCGTCTTTATTCCTGTGCTGTTCTCTCAGGCCACGAACTAGCTTTGTCATCAGTTACCTGCAGCAGTATTTGCCTTCTGATGGGAGCAAAAATGGACTCTACTGGCAGCTATCCCAACCCAGTGGTTGGTTCTTTCTCAACGGTTCTGTCGTCCTCAGCACACCTGCCCCGAGAGTCTGAGAGAGCTGGTGGGCGTCCCACCAGGGGCTGTGGGAGGAGATTCAGGGAGGGCCTGGGGAGGGCTGACTTGGCCACTGGGTGTCAGTGTTGCTGCACTTGAGGGAGGCCTCTGGACCTTGTCTTTGGCAGCAAGAAATGCTTCCTGCTTTCCTCGATTAACTCAGGTGAACCGGTATGAAATAACATTCAATAGATCTTTTTTTTTTTCCTGCTCCAAAGGGCAGGGATGAGAACTCTCTTTGCTATACACTTTCCCAACTGCTGTGAGTGTTAAGTTTAAGGCAATGGAGGGATCAGTAATTTTTAAAATTACTTTTCTTCACCAGAAAGCTCTCTTGATAGAATTTCCTACCCAGTACCACACCAACAGAGCCCACTGAGACAGCCAAGCATCTTGGCCAAATCCTAGGCTTTGCAGCCTGAAGACCTTGGGTTTTCATCCGAGGTACTTTTTCCTGCACCCCTGTGTTCTAACCAGCTTTGTGACCACCAACAATTTTGAAACTTGCTGTGCTGCAGTTTCCTTGTCTCCAAAATGCAATTTATAATACCTGTTTCAGAGGAATGCTGTTAGAATTAAATTGGGTTGGGCATGTAGAGCAGAAGCTCACAATATGTGCTCAATAAATGAAAGCTAATGTGGATAAAATGTGAGCTGGGGAGAGCTGTGTGGTAGCTCAAAATATATTTTGCATATTTTTTCCAGTGTCCTCAGAAAGCATGCAGAGGGTGTGTGTGTGTGTGTGTGTGTGTGTGTGAGAGAGAGAGAGAGAGAGAGAGAGAGAGAGAGAGAGACAGGATGGGAGATGGGATGGGCTGCATGTGTGTGAGAGAGAGGCTCTCAGGTGACATGCACAGGAAGCACAGTGATCACAGTATATCACATGAGATAGTTGCTGAACCTGTATCCTAACCTTTTTTTTCCCTGCCTGACAGTTCCTTCTAGTGGTAGTCAGCACTTTGGAGATGCTCACTCATGACAGAGAGCACGATGTAGAACAAGGAGCAGCCTCTCCCCAGGGCCAGAGCTCAGCATCCCTGGGCTCTAGCATCATCTGTACCAACTCTCTGACATCCTCAGACAACACAGCTTAGTCCAAGGTACAGGGCTTTGGAGTCAAGCATAGGCAGGAAGTCCAGCTCGCAGACTTACTATATGTGGGACCTTGAGTAATCATCTACCCCTTCAGAGTTTCACTTTTCATCAGTTGTAAAAATGGGGATAATGATACAATTATTAATGGTTTTTATTAGGGATTAAATAAGATAGTACCAGGGAAAGCACTGAGGACAAAGGAAACTGAAATCCCTAGTAATACTCTCCTGTCCGCTTACACCAATGCTGTGAGGACCACTCAATCTGATGCAGGAAGTTGCCTCCCCAGACCTGTGGGATCTCTTCAAACCATCTTGCTTCAGAGTTATGTAGAGGAGGAAAAACACAAGTTCTGTTTTGAACACATTAAGTGGAGCTGTCTGTTAGGTAGGTGGAGATGGTTACTGGACAGTTACATATATAGATATATAACTTTGGAAGAGCTCTGGGTGAAGATTTGGAAGTCTCCTAAACTTGCCACATTGCACTTAAGCAAATAACTTTCTTCCCAGTCTTCTCTGTCTCACTGCCCTCCTTCAAATCCTTTTTTAACCCAGGCTGTTAGTCCTTATTTTCTTTCAAAAAGCCATAGGTTAGATGGAGATACTATTCTCTTTCCACTTGGCACATCCTTTCTTTCTGGGAACCGTTACATTACTGCCCAGGTATCACTGAGTATGGAATCCACCTGGAAGTATGGAATTCTGTTCCATAAGCCATGGCTTCCTGCCTCACCAAGCTTAGAGGTTTGAGACTGAGTATTCTCTAGGTTGACCTAGGATGTGATATTGTTGCAGAATCTAAGAGAAGGGCTGATAGATGATGCATAACAATATTTTGTTTTTCAGAATTGGAAACAGGCCCAGAGAATCTAAATGATTCTTCCCATTACTATAAAGCTCAGAGTCACCATATCAGGCTGCCTCCTTGCTTATAAAGCAATGGGTTATCATTCCAGATGGTAGTTCAAATACTTAAGAGACCAGGGAGTGAAGTCCAGCCCCTCTCACAAATCAGCTGTTCTAAAGCTGAAACTCTTCAATGCCTTTACACACATAGAACCCTTAATCACTGTGGGTCATTGTGACATAGACTTCAGTTTGTCATAGGACAAAAAAATTCTGGCTTTCAAATATAGTGATGAACTAATGAAACACAGTTTCTCTAAAGGTAAGATGGATTAAAGCTGTGCTGGGCATCCCATGTTCTCTTTCAGTCTTGGCCAATACTTCCCAGTGCTATTATGGAACATGAGTCTTTGGGATGCTTAGTTAAGAAAAAAAAAAAGCTTTGGAAAAGCTTAAAGTATATTCTCTCATTTCCTTAAATGTCCACAATGAAAATTAGCATATTAAAGGTTCGAGTTAAAGAAATCTGCTCAAAGTTTGAAATTAGTCAACTCCATATATGCAACTTAACAGAAAACATCTATTAACATCCCATCGAAGAAATGTTTTATCTTTCTTTGAATTTCTGTTATGAACATTGTTCTGGGTACTTAATTTGTTTTCACCTTTAATCTTTGCAACCAGCTAGTGACAGAGACATTGTTGATAATCTTTTTATGATGAGGAAACTGGGACTCAGAAAGGTAAGGGAATTTGCCCAGGCTCACACAGTCAATATGCCCTGCTTTTCACTTTATGGTTTTTTATAATTTTTCATACATGTGACCTTCCTATGTGTCTTCACTTATAATGTAATCAATGCCTAAAATTGGATTCTCACCATTCCTGGCTGGGATATCTTCCTTATGTCTTAAGACCTAGGTCAGGAATCATCTCAGCTGTGCTAAGTGTTTCTCCCTCGTGCTCCTATAGTATTTTTTTTTACCTTGATCTTAATATTGCCCACTTTATTTTGAAAGTATCTATTTATGTGCCTCTTCTTCCCAGTAACTTGTAAGCTTCTTAAGAGCAGGCACTGTGTCTTCACTCTTCTTTGTATACCTACTCCCAAGCTCAGGGCTTACCTTGAAGTCATACACATTTATTAAGACTCCTATGGTAGAGACTCAGTGTTTCTCTGTTGCACTGAATTGAACTGAGCTGAACCGAAGCCAGTTCTCTCTAACTTCAAAGCCCCAAACATTTCCCACTATACCTCACTGTCTCCCATTCCAACTGTAAAAGTTCTATTACGTTTTGGCCCAAATAAGCAATGAACCTATTTTTGTTCCCATGGTATTTGGTAATGCTGTGGAGAATTATAGGGAGCAAATTTAGGAGGAGAATAGGCACCTTAAATGAAATTTATATTACATCACAGGTTGCATTAGCAATCTGTGTATAAATCCGTTAGTACAGGGCAGGGAACAAAGAAAGCTCCAAGCAAACATCAGCTATTATTTAAAGTATTGCAATTTCAGAGAACAGGTTCAGTCATTATCAATAATACTTTTATTTCATTCGTTGAGTTACAGATTAGATTCCAGCATTTTTGTTGATGACTATCTTGGCTGGGTAGATTGAACCTGAAAGTTAACATTCTGGTGCTCAGAGCAGATATATGCAAGTGAAAAGCCACTAGTGGGAAATTCTGCACAGACAGGTGGGTTACAAACCCACACTGGACACTATAGCCTGCAGTAGGGGTGTCATTAGGACTCGGACAGAAGAGCTGCCCTTGGAAGTCAAGTTAAATCTCTCTCTTTTCCTGCCTTACCACCCATGACTAGCACCATCTACCCATCAGGAGAACAGGAGAATGAAGCTTAAGCTTGCCCATATATTTGGCAAGTTTGCAATCATAATTCTTTAACAATAGGTTTATGGCGTTTTAGTGGTTGTGTTTATTTCAATGTGTCACTTTCCCTTCTGTTGAAGGCTTTGAGGCACGCTCTTCAATCCCTGCCTCCTCTCTCCCCATATCTGACACTAAGCCCTGAATGTTAGTAGTTAAATAGCCCCCGAGTTTATCTCCGGCTTATTCACAAACCCACACTCTCTGAAGAACTGAAATAGGCTCTTGACTTGTCTTCCTGGCCCTGGTCTTATTAAAATAAATCATGCCAGTTCCATGCTTCAGGATCTCCCAAGAACTATTAGAATTACTCCACTGGACAGGCTAAATTCTTTATCATCTATCCTAGTGACTCCTAGAGCCTCCTTCTCCCTGTTCAGGTGCCCAGGTACAAATTGGATTTCTTGACCATTCCCATCCTGTGCCTCCATACATTTCCGCTCTCAGGAATTCTCTTCTTCCCCATGTGTTTGGCATTTCCTAGTTGTCCCTGAAACATCCTCTCCTCTGTGAAGCCTCTCTTTCTCCTCAAACAGGTGTGCATACAGTTCCTCTGAGATTCCACTGCACTTGGCCAGCCCTCTGTCATGTTGACACAGAGTCCGCTCCTTTTCTTTAGCCAGAAGGAGCATTCTTGTCATGTGAGAAGGACCTTTCATTGAAGGAGCAAAGGGGTCAAGATGACCCCTTACCTTATGACACTCTCTCCTCCTCTGTGGCTGGAATGTAAAATTTAGGCTGGGTATACCTTTTGCTAGGGAGTTTCCAAGACTTAGAGGGCCAGGAGGGACCAGGTATCATGAGAGACTGAAAATGGGGAAACTAATTCTAATTACTTGGGCTTGATCTGAGGTCTGTCTTAGAGTTCTCCCCTGAAATTTACTTTTGATTCGCTTATTCCACATGGGATCTATTCCAGTTCCCTAGAGTAGGCAGGGATTCAGATGAAAACCACGTCAAGGAATAACCCGGGTGCATATGGTTGGCATCTTTTATGTTATATTTTCTCAGGAGCTTGAAGTGACTGAGCAGGCATTTGGGATTCTGGCTCCATCGCAACCACACAGTGTAACACCCAGCACGTTGAATGGTATTTGTTTCTGTGTCTTTCTTCCCTATTAGACTGTGAGCTTTTCATGTCCAAGGTATGAAGCACATTTGCCCTTGTTCCAGTCCTGTGCTGGGCTTTGTAGCTATCTCAGCAAAACAAAGCAGGGCTGGCCTGGTGGCTAACAGTGTGGCCTTCACAGACAGTCAGCTTTGGTTCAAATCTCACTTGTACCACTTATGGGGTGTGACCTCAGGCAGGCTATATAAACTTTCTATGCCTCAGTTTCTTCCTGCATCTAGTGAGGATAATAACAGTTTCTTTCCTACATAGTTGTTGAGATGATCCGATGAGCTAATGTGTATGGAAAATTTGTGACTGCCACATAACAGGCATTGCTTAGATGCTAGTTAAACATAATTTTATTCCTCTAAGGCATGACATTTTATCATCATGTAGTAGACACTTAATAAATGTAAACAAATAATAAAGCATTGGATGAAAGTTTTTCAAGGCCCTGTACAGATTGGCTTGAGGCACGGTGATGTTCTCTAAAGAGCACGGGTTAGGAATTGGGATGATGAGTTTGAACTATAGTTCTGCTACCTCCTGCTTTCATTAACATGGGCAAGTCATTAATCTGTCTCAGCCTCAATAATATTTAATCCCAGAGGTAGGTGTTATTTTCACCTTCTATTTTATTTGTGTCTCTGCACGGTGTCTGGTGCCCTGTTCTCCAGACAGAGAGCCACTTTCTTATGAATTGAAGCTTTGTGACAGGGAATGCTAAAGCAGGGAGCAGGAGGGAGGGCTGTGAGAATTCTCAAATGACCAGGCCCCCCTGTGGACTCCTGAATTCTACCTTCTAAGTGGATATGTGTGATTATGACTCGTGTTTTTGATTTGGGCAATGGTTTTATTAAAATAGGAAAAAAGTCCTGTATTTCTTATTTGTCTCTACCATTTCAGGTATTTGGGACACGATTTAGCAAAATTATTAATTTCAATATATTTTGATAAAAGGCCTTTTGATTTAGTTAATACAGCTGACTTTTGAGAATTAAAAAAATTAATGTAGTTATTTTAATTTTGACCGTATTCACAATCCCAAGTAGAGGCTATTTGGGATCTATTTTGATAAAGACATGAAACAGTTAAGACTAACTGGGGCCTGGTAGTGGGAGGTGGGCAGTGGTTGGGTGTTAAAGTTTATTGAGTGCTTATTTTATACTAGTCCTTTTCATTATCTGTCATGCTAATAACCACCCTGTTAAGCATTATTAGGCCCATTTTATAGATTAGGAAATTTGCACAAAATCAGAGACCTGAAGAGTAGCAGTTCCTGAATTTGAAAACTGATTCATGCTCTTTGGGCATGAATTTGCCCTTGTTCCAGTCCTGTGCTGGGCTTTGTAGCTATCTCAGCAAAACACCCTGCTTTCTGAAGCGGGAAGAGTGACTTCCAGACAGGGCCTGGCACATAGGACAGGTTCAATCAACATTTCTGGGATGTTGGATGGATGCATGCATGGATGAATGGATGGATGGACTGATGGATGGATGGGTGGATGGACTGATGGGTGAATGGATGGATGGACTGATGGGTGGATAAGCCCAAAATTAGAAGCAAGGCAAAATGTGTTAAAATCACTGGAAGTGTGAAAAGGTTTAGGTATTTTAGGGTGGCGGAAAGTGTTTCAGCCTCTATGTTAAGTATCAAGTGACCGAGAGGAGGACGGTACCAAATTCAACAAGTGCTGAATGAACCCACAGACATCTGTAAGAAAAGGAATAAGCGTTTCAGATGCCTCGCCTCCAGCCCCATTTGCTGAGTTGACAAGTTAATTACTCAGCTATCAGGAGGTAACTTGGTAGCAGTAACACGTGTAACTGTGTAATTATCAGGGGTTCCAGTAGTCGCTGTGTAATTATCAAGTAGTTTTCATGAAACGACATGTGTTTGCTTGTAAATATACAATTAAGCAGTGTTGCCACCATTAACTATAAAACAAAACCGCATCTGGCACTTAAGGTACCAGCTGTCGGTCCCCACAATTAAACTTTTCTTTAAATAGATTAACTTTTCAAAAGGTGCCAAATAGTAAAAGCTCACAGAAGCACATCTGATACTACTGATCATTCTATTCCTTTTGCTTAAAATGACACATGCGTATTTTCTTATCACACCTTAAAATTGTTGATTTATTCTTTAAGGTCAAGCTCAATGCCAGTTCTTTTCCTTGTATTTTGCAGATTCCTTTAAACAAGATGTAAATTCTGCCTCCCTAAATTCTCTAAACCTCTTTGTATCTCTCATGCCTTTTAATACATCCAACTTAGCTGGGAATTTTGGTCATATCCATCTATCAATCGTGCCACAAATATTTATCAGGACCCCAATTATGTAGCAGGCTCTGGGCTAGGCACTGAGAATACAGTTATTGACAAAATAGATATGGCCTCTGCCACCAAAACTTTACAGTTTAGGAGGAAAGTCATGTATACATAAATAATTGTCAGTGTGATAAATCTTGTAAAAGAAGAAGCAAAGTCTAGGGCTCTGGGTGTTAATTCTCACTTAGTCTAAATTGCTTAAAGGTGGTAGCCCCAAGTCCTATTTCCTAATGTATTCAATAATTACTTGTTTAGCACATACTTTGTACTCTTTGATGTGTTGTGTGCCAGGGATTTTACAGTAAACAAGATAGGCATTACCCCTGCTTACATTTAAACTCTCAAGTTATCTACCTCAGGACCTGGAGCATATCAAGTACTCAGTGTGTATTTGTTCTTGCCTATGACATTCGCTAACTACCTTAGTATAAAATTATTAGCATCCTTATCTTTATGTTGTCCAGGAGAACCTAGTGACATATATTTTGAGTATTTTCATAGAGTATAGATATTATTACTGGTCATATAAGATATTGCCCCAGAAGTGAAAACTTAGATTTATAATTTGCTACTATATTTTCTTAAAGTTCACATACTTATTATAAAAGTCTTTGACAAAAACTTGAAAAATATACAAAATAATCACACAAATGCTCCCATTCAGAGGGACCTGAATTTTCTCCCTGATATTTTTAACTCAAAATTTTTTTCAAAGGTGAAAATTTTGTGTTCTGCTTTTTTTCCACTTAGCATTACAGCATGAACATTTCTTTGTATTATTAAAAATATCATCTCAATCTTTGCCTGAATAACATTAATTTATTCAACCTATATTTATTTAATGACTACTTCTTTTTTCAGCACTGTTCTGGGCACTGGAAATATACTTAAAATGAAAACTGAGAAGGACCCATAAGGAGTTCAGATTCTGAAAGATAGATAATAAATAAAAAAGTAACTACATACTATGGATGGTGATCTGAGGTAAAAGAAGGGTCAGAGGATAGAGAGATGGGGGAGATGCTATTTTCCATAGAGTGCTCAGGGAGAGTGTCACTGATAAGGGAATATTTGAGGAAGACCTGGAGGAAATGGAGTTCACATGCAGCAATCTGGAACAACAGAAGAAAAGCAGGTGCAAAGGCTCTGAGGTGGGAGTGTGCTTGACTTGTTCAAATAATGGCAAGGAGGACAGTATAACTGAAGGAGAGTCAGCAAAGGGGAAGAGCAGTAGTGAAATCAGAGCAGTAAAGAGTGACAGGGATACGTGGATCACCTAGGGCCTTGCAGGCCACTGAAATTCTTTGGGTCAAATAGGGAGCTAAAATGCCACCATTTTAAAAGATCACTCTGGTTGTCATGTTGAGAATAGATCGTAAGAAAGAAGACTGGAATACGAAGCCCAGTGAGAAGACTATTAGCAGTGATGCAGAACTATGTTTCTGGTCTTTGAATTAGAAATAACTTTTTAAAATCTTTATTATAAAATTTTTATAGAATAAAAAAAATGGTATAACGAACCCTGACACTTAGCTTCAACATGAAAAACACATGACTGATTTTGGTTTATCTATACACGTTCCTATTACCAACCCCCATGCCTCGTTGGATTTAAAAAAATTCCAGAATACACTGTTATCTGTAAATAAGGGAACACTTTCTAAACTAAGGGGAAAAAAAAAAGCAGTGAAGAAATGTGGAAGGAGAATCTTATTTCTGTAGACTAGAATTAAAGGTTCTGGACATAAAATAACATACTTGGGAAAGTATTAACATTAAATATACAAAGTTTAAATACACAAAGTTTACATTGTCATATGTAAAAAATTCATAGAAATTGATAAGAAAATTGACTAATACAACGGCATATACTTGGGTGAAGTAAATAAAAACCTTTTAAAAAAATGGGTAAGAAGATGACACCAAAAACTTTAATCATACAAGAAATCAAATACAAATAAGCTAAAACCATAACATGCTACCCACTACCCTGAGACCATAACATACTTCTCTTTAGCAAAACTAAGGGTGTAGGGTCGGGTGCAGGAAAAGTGCATTTAAGCACTAGTAGAGGGCAAGCAAATTCCAAGGGCTTTGGAATTATATTCACTTTGACCCAGTAATACCAATCCCTTTGATATCCATTCCAGTATTATTTAGAATGCAGAAAAATTAGAACCAACTTTGGTACCCAACTGTGGGCTAGAATCTTCATTATTGCATTCAATTAAAAATTTCTTTGAGTCATTTAGGCTTATAGTTGAATCACATACATGAACAGTAATTATATTCTAACATTTTAATTCTTTCCTCTATACTAGGTCTCTCTTCCCAGTCAGTCCCATCCCATTCATAGGATGGTACATTCCCTGGAGCAAGTTGGCTAATATTTGTCTAGGTCTGTGAAATCCCTATTTGGAAATTGATCTATGGTTGTAGTTTCTCTGCTTGTTTCCAAAAAATATTACCTAAGAAGCAGGTAATTTCTTGTGGGAATTAGACAGTCAGTAGGTGACGGGCCTCCTCCTGTGAATAGTGTGTGTATCTTTCTTAGTTTTGAGCCCTGAGACCTAGCATTCCAGTATTCACAATTTCACATGAATGAAACCACCATCCATCTGGGCAGGTAAGCCACAAATCTTGATATTTCCCAGGGCTCCCCTCCCCCATCCAATCCATCAGCAATTCCTAGTGGTTTTACCTCCTAAAATTTCTCCAATATGCTTACTTCTCTTTACCACTACCCAACTCCACTCCATCATCATTTCTTTTCTAGATAACCTTCTAACTGGGTCTACCTGCCTGCACACAGGCATCTCTTCAATCCATTCTCCATACTCTAGCTGGAGGAAGCCTTTAAATGCAAATCCAAATATGCTGCTCCCCTGCTCAGAAGCATTCAGTGTCCTCCCATTGCTCTTGGATGGAAGTTGGGGTCTTAACCCAACCAATGACCAGCCTTCACCTGCCTCTCCAGCCCATCCCATGCCAATCTACAGTCTTGGCTGGCTCTAACCATTCTGCATTTCTTTCAGGCCCTCATCCTGGCAAAGATTTGTTCCACTGTAGGAGCTTTGCATATACTGAAATACTTGGCCCTCATCTAGAGTAAAGGACAATACTAGTGCTTCCCACTATTATCAATTTTTGATTGAGCCACTTTTATCAATTCTGTGTACCTTACCCTTCTGTGCAGCACCTTCAGCTCCTTTGTTGAAGGTTGCCCTCTGGTTACTGGAGTGGCATTGCTAGCAGGAAGTTCCTGGGTGTTTAAACTTCCCTCGCACAGAGACCTTTAACCAACGGTTCTAAGCGACAGTTTGAAAAGCCAGCAAAATTGCATAGATTGGGGCAACTCTGAGGCAAGGCTTACAATCCAGAGGTCTCCCCGCAGGATCTGGCTGAAGCTATTCTCTGCACAGCTGTGCCTGAGATCACACTGTTGCCTGGCTTCCCATCTCTCTGTGATAAACCTCTAGTGCAGGAACCAGTGTCTCAGGGCTGTCTTTAGGGAACCCCATCTAAGACACCTAGAGAAGCATGTACTCACTCTTTAGATCTCAGGACAAATGTTACTTCTGAGAAATTTCTATCTAAAGTTCTTTTTCCACTCGAGCTGATGAGCATGTCTCCTTCATCCCAATAAAAATTTGATATGTGTTGTGAGAATCTTTGACCATAAGCCACATAAGGCAAGGACCATGGTGTTTGATTTATCATTGTGTCCCCAGTGCTTGGCATAGTAGCTCAAGAACAATAAATAAAGATTTATTAAATGAATGAACACAAGTTGACAAGCTATAAGTGTGATGAACATGAGTACAATGACGGATGAAAAATTGCATTATTCAAACCCTTTTTACTGAGAAGCTACTATATACCAACCAAGGTAGAAACTGTAAGTTTTCATAAGGCACTCGATAAGTATTTGTGAAGTGAATGAATGAATACATGATATATGAATGAATTGTACAAAGAAAATTACAATCCAGTTGAAGAAAATAAAAACATCGGAATGGGAAAAATATTTTTGAAAGTCAGAATTTGTTGACATATCCCAGAGGTTGTCTAGTTGGTCTCAAAGTTGCCTTAACAAAGGGAAGAGTTTATTCTTTTTGAATTTCAGCCAGATGGGCTATTTCCAATGTTATGTGACTATATTGGGCTGAAACTAAGGTAGCTGCAAGAAGCTAAGGCTCATTATAACCCAGCTATTTTCTGTGCCTTTACCCTTACTTCTGAGGTTTTACTTGGCACAATCTCCGTTAGAGAGATTAGAACTGAAAACAGTTGAAGTTTCATGATTTTATAGCCTGTTTATTTTTAAACGGTGTGGGGGAGGTCCTCAGTTTGACAAACCTAAAGTTGTAAGATCCCATAACCCATATTTTAGGGTATTCTGATTGCTGAGAGTTCATAAACTAAAATCAGCATCTTAAGGTGGAAGATATTGTTCTCAAGTAGAGACTGGCTTTGAATTTAGAGGTTCTTACTCCAATTTCTACCTCTTTCCCCAAAGTTACAAGAATGAGCTCTTGACTTATAACAACATCAGTATTACAGAGTGAATTTTCCTTCTAACAACCCCTATTCTAGGCAATTTGGGTTGGGTTTAGATGAAGGGATTAACACATTTTCTGTACTAAGATCAAATTGCACAACTGAAGGTGCTTGAGGATAAATTCCAAGCCAACTCTTGTTGAAAGACTCATTCTGGAATATCATATATTATGCTAAGGAAAGGGGGCATTTGGCCAGCTGAATCATTAGCAATTGCCTTGATGTACGCTGTATTTTGAATTTTTTGATCTGACTCACATTATGTTTCACAATGTGTATTTCGATCATAACATCAGCAAAAATTATTGGGCATATACTAAATGTAGCACATCATTGTGTTAGCCTAGGCATAAAAACGGAAAACATCAAAAAAATTTGTAAACCACACACATGAATCAATTCCACCATGCTCCAGTTTTTAGCCATCCCCTCACTAACTCAGCTGACTTCAACCAAATGAGGCTCAACAGCATTTGCTATTTATTTTAGAATCATTTTAGGTTTCTGAGACGTGCTGGACTGTGATGGCTAAGTGTCACTGAACTATGTGGGTTCAGATCCTACCTCTCCACTATGTACTATCTGAGTTCAGAGGCAAATTGCTTAATCCCTAATTTCTGTGGGAAAATCATTTACCTTTTTTGGTCCCAAGTTTCTTCATCTGAAAGCTGATGATAATAAGTTACCACCTCAAAGCCTTTTTTGGTAAAGATTAAGTAAATTTAATATATGTGAAGCGCTTAGAATAGTGACTGCAATAATAAGCACTATATTCCAAAAAAAAACCTTTGAAATTAAAAAATATGTATTTGCTCACTTTTTCACTGACATTTGTATGACCATAGAGAAATTCCCAATGTCCTCAAGTTCTACTTTATTTTTATCTCTAATGTGGACCTACTGACAGTCTCCCCACAGTGTTTTATAAAGATTAAATGAGATAATCTAGCAGAATATTGCCTTGCCAACCACAGAGCATGTGGCCTTGTACATATCAAGCATTTAAAAATATTTATTGTATGAATGATTGAGGGAGGTGAGTGAAAGAACAAATTAATTTCTATGCCACCCCATGTCATATTCATTGATTCATTTCAAAAAAGTTATTGAGGATCTTCTAGGTGCCAGGTATTTTATTAGATCCTAGGGGATGCTGGGATGAACAAGACAGTCTCTCATGGAAATTTAGAATCTGATGTGAGAGACAGCTATTAATCAAATAAGCAAGCAATTCATTATAATTGTGACATGTGCTAAAAACCCTATAAAAGCAGATGTGTGATTATCACATTTATTCAGCACATTTCTCTCACTTTACAGATAAGGAAAGATAGGGCCAGACAGTTGGAACTGAATCAAGGTCAGAGTGTTAAATTTTTTATATTAAGACTTGTTTTTAGAGAAGTATAAGTTTTACAGCAAAATTAAGGGGGAGTTACAGAGACTTTTCTTAAACGCCCTGCCCTCACATGTGCATAGCCTCCCCCTTTATCAACATGGCCCACCAGAATGGTGCATTACAGTTGTTACAATTATGATTACACATTGACACATCATAATCACCCAAAGTCTATAGTTTACATTGAACTTCACTCTTGACGTTGTACATTCTATGGGTTTGGAAAAATGCATAAGGACATCCATCATTATGGTATCATGCAGAGTGTGATACCCTAAAGATTCTCTGTGCTCCACCTATTCATCTCTCCCCCACCCCCAACCTCTGCAACCACTGATCTTTTTACTGTCTCTATAGTTTTGCCTTTTCCAGAATGTCATATAGTTGGAATCATACAGTATGTAGCCTTTTCAGATTGGCTTCTTTGACTGAGTAATGTGCTTTTAAGTTTCCTCCATGTCTTTTCATGGCTTGATAGCTCATTTCCTTTTAGCACTGAATAATATTTCATCGTTTGATGTACCACACTTTATTTATCTATTCACCGACTAAAGGACATCTGGGCGAGTGTTAATTTTTCACTTTGAACTCCATGTTGGATGAAATTGACAAATGCCTACTTATTATGCCTTACAAGGTAGTTAAATTCTGCTTTTCTGATCAAAGTGTGTGGCTTAGTAACAAGTAAAAGGATGGGGAAGAAACACCTCAAGTAAATCCAATCATGGTTTCTAAGAGTTGACTACCTTCCACATACCAAGCACTTTATATCCATCGTTTGATTCAGTCCTCACAACCTGTGAATAAGTATTATTGCAAACTAAGGCTCAAAGGGACTCTGAGCAAGATTGCTTCAAGATCACATGGCCAGAAATTGCATCAAGCACTGTCTACTTGATAATAAAATTCATGCTCTTCTACCATAGCAAACTATTTCTATTTGGGAATAATTTGGGCTCAAATCTTAGCCTCAGAGTGTGCAATCTTATAGCTCCTTAGGCTTCAGAATCAGTTCCTGAATTTCTGGCCAATGAAGACTCTGAATACGTAAATATATATCTTATTGCTTTCTCCCCTTGGGTACATTACTTACTTTTTCCCTCATGTGAAACTCATACTTGACATGGTAGGATAAAGAGAAAAAGAAAAAAAGAAAAAGAGAATTAGGATATCAGAGAGCATCATAGAGAAATTGGGACGTGACTACCGGATGTTTTTGATGTCTTGAAATTCCTGAATTTTTCCAGGTACCTCTGAATTAGTAGACAGTGGGACTATACTTGATGGAAATTCCCAGCACAGTCATTATTAATCAGCAATATTCTTTTGAAAAGACCATTCTCGTCTACTTTTCAGAGACCCTGTTTCCAGAGGGATACTCAATAATGTGGGTGACTATGTGTCAGGGAGAGGGTTGTGTTGGTCACTCACCCTTGGAGGTCTCTCAGGGAGAGCATAAGAGAACCTTTACTCTGTAAAGAACCACAGCTCAACTGTGTAGAAGGGGAAGAGATAAATAAAATATCCATTTGCTGAGTCATGGGCCAAGTGTTATGCTAAGACTTTACATGTATATTACATGGTTACCTCATTTTCTCAATAACTCATTACATCCTCATTTTACAGATGAGGAAACTGAAGAACAGAGAAGGTAAGTGGATAGCCCAAACAAGGTGACAGAAGTGGGACTGAGAGTCAAACCTAGATCTGAGTGACTCCAAATCCAGCCTTGCTTTTCCATGGAAACACATTCCATAAATATTACTTAGTTAGGAAGGAAGACAAGTCTGATCTACTGGCAGGTTTGTTTTATTTGTCCATTAGGTTCATGGTTTCATTTTGCCCTACATTTCATATTGATCAGATGCTCTACTAAAAAAACACAAATTTAAAATGCTCCTAGAATATTTGACATTTTCAGTGACTTCATTGTTAAAAGGACACTGGGGAGGAAGGCAAGAGTGGAGTTTTCCAAGATCCATTGCTATGTACAAACTGCTCTCTCCTACATCTCTCTTAAAATATCATCACGCATTCAGTTCCATGCTATTACAGTGGCAATAAAGCAGCTCTCTGCAAGATACTTGGAAAATTCTTCATTCTCTGCTGGGGTAGAAGAATTTAAGCTCCAAGGCCAAAAGGAAGAGGCATCATTGTGGTAACTTTAAACTCAGAAAAAAAGTACCTATATATGGTGGTAATATTTACACACATTTTACTCATAAACTTTTAAAAAGATCATGCCAGTTTTTAAATAGAATATGGTAGGATTTTGTCTCCCTGTTAACCAGACTTGTTTGAGCATGAAAAAGAAGAAACAAAAACAAGCCTAGATGTAATACTTACGGTAATTGTTTTAAATAATGATAGGCATTCAGATTCTGAGAGAACTACACATATATGAGAAAGATTTAAGGCTGAAATTAAGTAATTTAAGGCTTCTATAATCACGTGCATGATTATCATGTATTGTAGTAATGAGTCATACATGGTAAATCATTTACAATAAGAAAATAATGACTATTATTTGTATTCTGTCACTTCTAGCTTTCCTGGAGTCAGCTGGGGAAAGAAGTAATCAGGGAGAAGAGCCAGGCAAGGGAGAGGAGGCAGTAGCTTCTTCCTGTTCCTTTTTTTTTGCAGTTGGGTAGAGTCAGTCAGTGTTCCACTCACCTGTCTCCTGACAAATCTGATCTGATCCACCTGAAGCTGATCCAGTGCATGTCCTGTGTCATTTCCTAGGAAGAGTCACACAGGATCTCTATATGACACCAAGACAGAAAGGTTCTGTTCAGTGCCCTGGAGAAGGCTACTTCTGTTTCAGTGGGTAGGTGGTATAGTATAGGTCGGTGGTTCTCAAATGTTAGCATGCATCAGAATCACCTGAGGGCTCATTAAAACACTGGCAGATGGGCCTAAGCCCCAGAATTTCTGATTTATTATGTCTGGGGTGGGGCACAATACTTTACGTTTCAAACAAGTTCCCACTTGTTTGTTTAATGAAGACCTTGGAATGTACAGACAAAGCCTCAATATTTCCACTTATATGTGTCCTGCATTGACACTTGGCATTCAAAACTATCTCAAGTCACTTTGGTGGAGGAATTTATGCGGTATTGGGTGGCAGTTCTGATACTGGTGGTCTGGGGACCACATTTTGAGAAGCACTGATGTAGAGGTTAAATAAAACCACAGGCTCTAATATTAGACCTGGGTTCCTATCCCAGCTTTTCTACTTGCATGACCCTGGGAATACAACTTTACCCTTCCAAACATTTTTTTTTTTAAATTTTGCCTGCAATGGGCTAAATATTGTGCTGTGTGTTTTTATATATGTAATCTCATTAGGATCTCAAATCATCAGTGTGAAATAAATATCATCCTCCCCACTTTACAGATGAAACATGAACTCAATCTGGAGACTAACTTTTCACACAAGTAGTGAGTTGCATGATTTTCACCAGGTGCAGTAACTAATTCTTTAAAATGGCCTCAATTTTTCTTCCTCAAATTCCTCTTAAATACTTGGAAAATGTTTTCCACTGGGTTGGGATAAAAACTGAATGTCAACAGAAGAGAGGAGAGAACTTGTTCTTTACCATAGGCAGGAAATTGAGCCTCCTCTTTTTCTAGGAAGGGAAAAGAACCATCAGCCTAAATGTCCTTTGGTAGCTCTGCTCACTGTGTGTCTGAGAAATAGTTCTGAAAAGAATACAGCTTTTATTAAATTGATTTGCTTACTTCCTTAGATGTTTGATTGGCCTCAAAGTTTTCCATCATCTTCTCGCCATTTACAGTATTGGACATAAAAATAAAAAATTTTCTTAAACAATAAAAATGCTCTAATAAAGTAGATGTGGTAAATCCTTCCAAGTGTCAGCACAGAAAGCAATTCCATGAGAGCCAAGAGAATGGGCCTGCATCGGGAAATGCAATCCTAGCTATAGATAATATTAAAACCTATTTTTAAAAAATAAAACAAATAAAAACCCTTACGTATTTAGACTTACAGAAGAGACATAAAGTGCTGTCTGTGAGAGATTAATGAAGACCTTGGAATGTACAGACAAAGCCTCAATATTTCCACTTATATGTGTCCTGCATTGACACTTGGCATTCAAAACTATCTCAAGTCACTTTGGTGGAGGAATTTATGAGGTATTGGGTGGCAGTCTGATTTAAATGAGTGTCTGCAAATATACTTGGTGTAAACTTACCTGTCATAGACAATGGCACTCTTTTAAGAGGGTTTTCAGATTCATCACAGTCTCTATGGTATTTTTCTTTAACCTTGGAAAATAAGGTGTTTAGCTAAGGCTGCTAATTCTTTGAAACTCTAATCATTTAAGCTGTCTAACCTTGTTCAGGGTAATTATTTCTATCCATTATCCATCATGCTAAGAAATGACAGCTCAGGGACAAGGAGACTTTTCAAGCAAATGCTTTAAGATGGTGTTTTAGTTTGCAGGCACTGGCCAATGTTAATTAAATTAAATAAACAATGACTCATGGTATAAATAGAGAATAGAGAAGCTTGCAAGAAAGAAATACAGTTCAATAACTTTAAAGCTATTTTTCCTTTCCAAAAGAAAATAAAAGAGAGCCTTTATTCTCTTGACTTTATGTTTATCTTTCTAAAATTTCAGGTGTTGTCAAAATACATTGTCTCTGAAAGTCACTTTAGACTAGCAGGGGATTCTTTCTGGATTCTATTTTAGGAATCTATTCTGTATTGGGGACACATTTTTCTAAAGGGAGAAAAGTAAGCTTCTTTAGGAAACATAGGACCATGAGTTAAGCCCCTAGCCATTTGCAAGTAGGGAAAAAAATCCCAGTGGATGGGAGGTATAGGTAACATTAGTGTAACTGCCAGTATTTATCCAATACACATCATCGTTGAGTATAACTGCTAATATCTCTCTAATATGTATCACTCTTTTCTGGCAAGTTTTAGTTGATTACCATTTTTTTGAAAATTTGTCCTCAAAGATGGATAATAATCTCAGAACAAGTGGCATGTATATAAATACATGTAACTATTACCCACCACCTATTGCCCACATCCTTTACCTTGAGGAGGAAAATATCTGACAATCTATCCATGTTCTTTAACTTATTGTAAAATCTGCAGCTTATCAAGCTCTTAACAATTCAGAATCTTGGAGTGCTGAATTTACATCTATGAAAAGAAAGAAGCTGCTGGGTCACCCTTACTTTCTTTTTTCTTTTTTTTTTTTTGAACATCTTTATTAGAGTATAATTGCTTTACAATGGTGTGTTAGGTTTTGCTGTATAACAAAGTGAATCAGCTTTACATATACATATATCCCCCTATCTCCTCCCTCTTGCCTCTCCCCTCGCTATCCCACACCTCTAGGTGGTCACAAAGCACTGAGCTGATCTCCCTGTGCTATGTGGCTGCTTCCTACTAGCTATCTGTTTTACATTTGGTAGTATATATATGTCCATGCCACTCTCTCACTTCGTCCCA
>NC_041217.1:133528934-133529760 GCF_002837175.3 Physeter macrocephalus | reverse complement strand
CATTTATTGTTTGTAGATTTTTTGTTGATGGCCATTCTGACTGGTGTGAGGTGATACCTCATTGTAGTTTTGATTTGCATTTCTCTAATGATTAGTGATGCTGAGCATCCTTTCATCTGTTTGTTAGCAATCTGTATATCTTCTTTGGAGAAATGTCTGTTTAGGTCTTCTGCCCATTTTGGATTGAGTTGTTTGTTTTATTGATATGGAGCTGCATGAGCTGCTGTAAATTTTGGAGATTAATCCTTTTTCAGTTGCTTCATTTGCAAATATTTCTCCCATTCTGAGGGTTGTCTTTTTGTCTTGTTTATGTTTTCCTTCGCTGTGTAAAAGCTTTTATGTTTCATTAGGTCCCATCTGTTTATTTTTGTTTTTATTTCCATTTCTCTAGGAGGTGGGTCAAAAAGGATCTGGCTGTGATTTATGTCATAGAGTGTTCTGCCTATGTTTTCCTCTAAGAGTTTTATAGTGTCTTGTCTTACATTTAGGTCTTTAATCTATTTTGAGTTTATTTTTATGTATGGTGTTAGGGAGTGTTCTAATTTCTTTCTTTTACATGTAGTTGTCCAGTTTTCCCAGCACCACTTATTGAAGAGGCTGCCTTTTCTCCATTGTATATTTATGGCTTCCCTTATCAAGGATAAGATGATCATATGTGTGTAGGTTTCTCTCTGGGTTTTCTATCCTGTTCCATTTATCTGTATTTCTGTTTTTGTGCCAGTGCCATACTGTCTTGATTACTGTAGCTTTGTAGTATAGTCTGAAGTCAGGGAGCCTGATTCCTTCAGCTCCATTTTTCGTTCTCAAGATTGCTTTGGCTATTCGG
>NC_041217.1:133483936-133528810 GCF_002837175.3 Physeter macrocephalus | reverse complement strand
TTGCAATGGTAAATGGGAGTGTTTCCTTAATTTCTCTTTGAGATTTTTCATCATTAGTGTATAGGAATGCAAGAGATTTCTGTGCATTAATTTTGTATCCTGCTACTTTACCAAATTCGTTGATTAGCTCCAGTAGTTTTCTGGTAGCATCTTTAGAATTCTCTATGTATACTATCATGTCATCTGAAAACAGTGACAGCTTTACTTCTTGTTTTCAGATTTGGATTCCTTTTATTTCTTTTCCTTCTCTGATGGTTGTGGCTAAAACTTCCAGAACTATTTTGTATAATAGTGGTGAGAGTGGTCAACCATGTCTTGTTCCTGATCTTAGAGGAAATGTTTTCAGCTTTTCACCATTGAGAATGATATTGGCTGTGGGTTTTTCATACATTGCCTTAATTGTGTTGCGGTAAGTACCCTCTGTGCCTACTTTATGCAGGGTTTTTATCATAAATGGGTGTTGAATTTTGTTGAAAGCTTTCTCTGCATCTATTGAGATGATCATATGGTTTTTCTCCTTCAATTTGTTAATATGGTTCATCTCATCGATTGATTTGTGTATATTGAAGAATCCTTGCATTCCTGGGGTAAACACCACTTGATCATGGTGTATGATCCTTTTAATGTGCTGTTGGAGTCTGTTTGCTAGTATAGGCGTTAGCTCTTCTCTAAATGTTTCATAGAATTCGCCTGTGAAGGCGTCTGGTCCTGGGCTTTTGTTTTTTGGAAGAATTTTAATGACAGTCTCAATTTCAGTGCTTGTGATCGTCTGTTTATATTTTCTCTTTCTTCCTGTGTCAGTCTCAGAAGGTTGTGCTTTTCTAAGAATTTGTCCATTTCTTCCAGGTTGTCCATTTTATTGGCATATAGTTGCTTATAGTAGTCTCTCATGATCCTTTGTATTTCTGCAGTGTCAGTGGTTACTTCTCCTTTTTCATTTCTAATTGTATTGATTTGAGTCTTCTCCATTTTTTTCTTCATGAGTGTGGCTAATGGTTTATCAATTTTATTTATCTTCTCAAAGAACCAGCTGTTAATTTTATTGATCTTTGCTATTGTTTTCTTCATTTCTTTTTCATTTATTTCTTATCTGATCTTTATGATTTCTTTCCTTCTGCTAATTTTGCACTCTTTTTGTTCTTCTTTCTCTAATCGCTTTAGTTGTAAGGTTCAGTTGTTTCTTTGAGGTGTTTCTTGTTTCTTGAGGTAGGATTGTATTGTTATAAACTTCCCTCTTAGAACTGCTTTTGCTACATTCCCTCTGTTTTTGGTCGTCGTGTTTTCATTGTCATTTGTTTCTAGGTATTTTTTTATTTCCTCTTAGATTTCTTTGGTGATCTCTTGGTTATTTAGTAGTGTATTGTTTAGCTTCCCTGTGTTTGTATTTTTTACAGATTTTTTCTTGTAATTGATATCTAGTTGCATAGCATGGTCAGAAAAGATGCTTGATATGATTTCAATTTTCTTAAATTTACCAAGGCTTTATTTGTGACCCATGATAGGATCTATCCTGGAGAATGTTGTATGAACACTTGAGAAGAAAGTGTGTTCTGTTGTTTTTGGATGGAATGTCCTATATATATCAATTAAGTCCATTTTGTTTAATGTATCATTTAAAGCTTGTGTTTCCTTATTTATTTTCATTTTGGATGATCTGGTAGGATTGTATTGTTATAAACTTCCCTCTTAGAACTGCTTTTGCTACATTCCCTCTGTTTTTGGTCGTCGTGTTTTCATTGTCATTTGTTTCTAGGTATTTTTTTATTTCCTCTTAGATTTCTTTGGTGATCTCTTGGTTATTTAGTAGTGTATTGTTTAGCTTCCCTGTGTTTGTATTTTTTACAGATTTTTTCTTGTAATTGATATCTAGTTGCATAGCATGGTCAGAAAAGATGCTTGATATGATTTCAATTTTCTTAAATTTACCAAGGCTTTATTTGTGACCCATGATAGGATCTATCCTGGAGAATGTTGTATGAACACTTGAGAAGAAAGTGTGTTCTGTTGTTTTTGGATGGAATGTCCTATATATATCAATTAAGTCCATTTTGTTTAATGTATCATTTAAAGCTTGTGTTTCCTTATTTATTTTCATTTTGGATGATCTGTCCATTGGTGTAGTGGAGTGTTGAAGTCCCCTACTATGACTGTGTTACTGTCAATTTCCCCTTTTATGGCTGTTAGCATTTGCCTTATATATTGCAGTCCTCCTATGTTGGGTGCATAAATATTTACAATTGTTATATATTTTTCTTGGATTGATCCCTTGATCATTACATAATGTCCTTCTTTGTCTCTTGTAATAGTCTTTATTTTAAAGTCTATTTTTTTTGATATAAGAATTGCTACTCCAGCATTCTTTTGGTTTTCATTTGCATGGAATGTCTTTTTCCATCCCCTCGCTTTCAGTCTGTATGTGTCCCTAGATCTGAAGTGGGTCTCTTGTAGACAGCATATATACAGGTCTTGTTTTTGTGTCCATTCAGCCAGTCTATGTTCTTTTTGGAGCATTCAATCCATTTACCTTTAAGGTTGTTATCAATATGTATGTTCCTATTACCATTTTCTTAATGGTTTTGCGTTTGTTGTTATAGGTTTTTTCCTTCTCTTGTGTTTCCTGCCTAGAGAATTTCCTTTAACATTTGTTGTAAAGGTGGTTTGGTGGTCCTGAATATTCTTAGCTTTTGCTTGTCTGTAAAGGTTTTAATTTCTCTGTCAAATCTGAATGAGATCCTTGTTGGGTAGAGTAATCTTTGTTGTAGGTTTTTCCCTTTAATCACTTTAAATATGTCCTGCCACTCCCTTCTGGCTTGCAGAGTTTCAGCTGAAACATCAGCTGTTAACCTATGGGAATTCCCTTCTATGTTATTTGTTGTTTTTCCCTTGCTGCTCTTAATATTTTTTCTGTGTATTTAATTTTTGATAGTTTGAGTAATATGTGTCTTGGCACGTTTCTCCTTGGATTTATCCTGTATGGAACTCTCTGTGCTTCCTGGACTTGATTGGCTATTTCCTTTCCCATATTAGGGAAATTTTCAACTGTAATATCTTCAGATACTTTCTCAGTCCCTTTCCTTTTCTCTTCTTCTGGGATCCCTGGAATTCGAATGTTGGTGTATTTAATGTTTCCCCAGAGGTCTTTGAGACTGTCCTCAATTCTTTTCATTCTTTTTTCTTTATTCCACTCTGCTCAGTTATTTCCACTCTAATCTTCCAGGTCACTTATCCGTTCTTCTGCCTCAGTTATTCTGCTATTGATTCCTTCTAGGGAATTTTTAATTTCATTTACTGTGTTGTTCATCATTGTTTGTTTGCTCTTTAGTTCTTGTAGGTCCTTGTTAAATGTTTCTTTTATTTTCTACATTCTGTTTCCAAGATTTTGGATCATCTTTACTATCATTACTCTGAATTCTTTTTCAGGTTGACTGCCTATTTCCTCTTCATTCATTTGGTCTGGTACGTTTTCACCTTGCTCCTTTGTCTGCTGTGTGTTTCTCTGCCATTTTGCTTAGCTTACTGTGTTTGGGTTCTCATTTTCACAGGCTGCAGGTTCATAGTTCCTATTGTTTTGGTGTCTGCCCCCAGTGGGTAAAGTTGGTTCAGTGTGTTGTGTAGGCTTCCTGGTGGAGGGGACTGTTGCCTGTGTTCTAGTGGAAGAGGCTGGATCTGGTCTTTCTGGTGGGCAGGACCGTGTCTGGTGGTGTGTTTTGGCGTGTCTGTGACCTTATTATGATTTTAGGCAGCCTGTCTGCTACTAGGTGGGGTTGTGTTCCTGTCTTGCTAGTTGTTTGGCATAGGGTGTCCAGCACTGTAGCTTGCTGGTCATTGAGTGGAGCTGGTTCTTAGCGTTGAGATGGAGATCTCTGAGAGAGCTTTTGCCATTTGATATTACGTGGAGCTGGGAAGTCTCTGGTGGACCAGTGTCCTGAACTCAGCTCTCCCACCTCAGACGCACTGACCAGACACCCGGCCACAGCACCAAGACCCTGTCAGCCACATGGCTTTTGGGAAGTCTGAGGTCTTCTGCCAGCATTCAGTAGTGTTCTGTAGGAGTTGTTCCACATGTAGATGTATTTCCAATGTAGTTTTTGGGAAGAAGTTGATCTCCAAGTCTTACTCCTCCGCCATCTTGAAGGTCTCTTTGTTGTTTTGACTAATCATAAAGTGTGCTATATTACAGGTTCATTATAAAGGATATAACTCAAGAACACCCAGATGCAAGAGATGCATAGGGCAAGGTATGTGGAAAATAGCGAGGAAGTCTGCATTCCCTCTTGGAGCTTGCCCTTCTCCTCAAATCTCCACGTGTTCATGCCACCCTTATTTTCTATTTATTTCCCTTTCTCCTTTTGCCATGCCTAGTAGAGCCATAGGAAAGATTAATGCTTCACAAATATATCAGTGACCTTTACTATATGAACATATCCTGCTAATTTTGGGGATTTACGTAAAGTAACTTGCAAGTTCTTTGAGTTCAGAGACTATGTGTTATTTATCTTTGAATGGCCCCCATAGCCCGATGGCCCCCAGTGGGAATGATATATGTAGCATTTTTTGCAGCCTGAGCCTAAATGGGATCACCACTGCATCCAAGCATGTCTAGAAGCTGTTTGGATGATGCCTTCAAGGTTTTATTTTTTGAGGACACAGTAAACTTGAAAAGAACACATTCTACAGGAAGAGAAAATCAAAGATCACAAGTTGGGATAAAACTTAGTGTTGGAGTAGAAGAATAAGTGTAATTTCACATCTCTCATTCAGATTTTCTGTTTACCCAATTCCGATCAGTTCATGGTTGAATCCCATCTTTCTAGAACTCCAGCAAAACACTGAATAATAAATAATAAGCAGACAAATAAGTAAACAAATAGCTGTATGTTACAGTGTGAACAGCAGCTCCTGAAATAAGAGGAAATAATACCAGTGGCTACAGCAATAATGGAAGACAGAACCTTTGATGAAAAACTCAGTACCCTCAACAGCAACCTTGGCTCAGATCTCAATGGGCAGACCAGCGGTGGGTAGGGAGGGTTTGTAGACAGTAACAGACTGCACGGTGGTGTGATCAACATGAAGCACCACACTTGGGCAATGTTCTTGATGACTATTAAATGTAATGTTGGCCAGCTCACCAAGGACAGGACGTGACATACTGGAGCCATTTCCTTTCTCTTCCGTCATCAACCTCTTTTCTGCCTGAAAGAGAACAGTATCTGAAAGGTCAGCCATATCATCTTTTCTACTTATGATAGATAACATTATTAAATGAAGGAAATGCCATGGGCTAGTATATCTGGATTTTAGCTAGGTGTTTGCTGGTGTTTCAAATTCATCTTATAGGCAACATGGAGAAATACATCTTGGTGATTCTAAAATGTTTGAACTACTTACTCAAAGTAAAAGGCCTCCAGTGTCATAATTATTCCCATAACAGACTGAGAAAGCTTATGGGAAGGAACTTACCCTTAAGGGAAGAGAGTCATGGCGTAAAAATCTGTTTTAATGACAGAAAAGCAGAATGAAAGTGTGAATGATGTCTAAAAGATGCTTACCAAATGGGGAGATGGCCCAGAGTAGAAAATGACAATCAAGTCAGATAGAAATAGTTCCCATAGGCTGGACCATTGGGCCGAATCTAACATAATGAGTGAGGTATAAGTGAAAGAGTGCTTTTCCTTTTTCTAAACATGCAAGCTGGGGTAGTGAGAATTATATGATATGTTCAAATAGAATAAAGCAAGTTGCATTGACATTTTTTGGTTTATATTCTTAACATTAAATCAAACCTATTTCACCAGTAAATTACAAATTATATCCAGTCTCCTTTCCAATTCTTAAGAGATGAGTACTTTCTGGGATAATAATGTGGATAAATAAAGTTTTTGAGTTCTCTCCTTATGAAAGTCAGCTGTTGCATGGTGACAAACACTAGTGAGGAAGGATAATTCTGGGTTGGGAGTTATCAGGCTATTGAATGTGAAATTTACACAAACTATCCCCTATATCCTTAGGCTTTTTTCACAGGCATTTGCCTCAGGAAAATTTCCAAATGTTTGAGGATTTTCCAGATACTGTTCTGATCTGACTTCTATTTAATTGTGTTGTAGCCAGAGAAGATACTCGGTGTGATTTTAGTCTGTTGAAACGTATTTAGACTTGTTTTGTGTCCCAGCATATGGTCTATTATGGTGAATGTTTCACATGCACTTTAAAAGAATGTGTATTCTACATTATTGAGTATAGTGTTCTGTAAATGTCAATTAGGTGAAGTTGGTTTATAGTGTTGTTCTATATCCTTACTGATTTTTTTGTCTATTTGCTCTATCAATTATTGAGAGAAGGGATGTGGAATCTCCAACTATATTTGTGTATATGTTTATTTATCTCTTTAGATTTCAGTTTTTTCTTCATGGATTTTGAAGCTCTGTTAATAGGTACATACACATTAATACTATTGCATCTTTTTGATGAATTGGTGGCCCATTTATAACTATGAATGCCCCTTTTCTATTTCTGGTATCTTCCTTGTCCGAAAGTCTACTTTGTTTGATAGTAATATAGCCATTCTAGTTTTCTAATGATGCTTGTATATCTTTTACTCTCTTTTTACATTTAATCTGAGTCTTTATATTTAACATTTGATTTTTTGTAAACAACATAGAGTCTTGTTTTTCTATCCAGCTTGACAACGTCTGCCTTTTAATTGGGGTTTTCATCATTTTCACTTAATGTATTTGTTTAAGTCTAACATCTTGTTATTTGCTTTCTATTTTTTATATTTGTCCTTGTTACTTTTCACTCTTTTCTGAAGAAAAGTTACGAGACATTCTTATATTTGCTCTCATGTATGCTGTGTGTCTTCTGACCAAACCCCTTCCTGGCTGCTTTTAAGATTTTTCTCATTCACTGATTTTTCAGCATTTTGATTATGATATTCATTGGTGTGATTTTCTTTTTATTCATCCTTTTGTGGGTTTTGAGTTTGCTTTTTTTTCTTTAGCTTCTTGGATATGTGGTTTTATAAAATTGATAAATAATATTTAACCATTATTGTTTCAAATGATGTTTCTGACCATCCCTTCTCTGGGACTTCAGTTAAATATACACTAGCGTCCTTAATATTGTCCCTTTTGTCACTGTAGCTTTGATAATTTTTTCGTGTTTTTTCTTTGTGTTTCAGTTATGATACATTCTATTGATGTGTCTCCAAGTTCAATGCTCTTTTCTTTCACAGTGTCTACTCTGTTGTTAACCTCATCTAATGATTTTTAAAATGTTTCAGATATTATATATTTTTAACTTTAAAGATTCTTTTTTATATATTAAATTTCTCTCTTTATTATGTTCAAATTTTCTTTTAAATCCTTAATCATATTTATAATAGCTGTTTTAAAGTCCCTATCTGCTAATTTTATCAGTTCTTACATTTCTGAGTCTGTTTCTATTGACTGCTTTTCTCCTGGTTATGAGTCAGATTTTCCTGTGCTTCTTCACATGTACTGTAACTTTTTATTAGATACTCAATTTGTGGATGTAACATTGTTGAGTGTATGGATTTTGTTACCATCCTTTAAAGATGTTGAATTGGATTTTCACAGGTCATGAAGTCCCTTGCAGATCAGCTTAATTCTTTTGAGCCTTATTTTCAAGATTTTAAAAAGGTGACTGAACATATAGTATACTCTATGTCTAACTTAGACTTACTACACAATCATGATCCTTCTAAGGGCCCTACTGAGTGCCCCACATGTTCAACAAAGTTTCTGCACTCTGGTTGGTTAGAACCGGAAATTCTTCCAGTGCTATGTGTGCTCTGGAAATTGTTCAGCTACAGCCTTGTAGTAATTGTTCTTTCCATGATAGTTATTCTTTGTTTGGCTTCACGTATTTTCATGTTATGTGTGTGCTGCTCATGTTCATCCAGACTCAGGGAAATCCACGTAGATTTATTGAGCTTTTATTCTCCATAACTCCTTTTTTTTCCCCATTATTTTACCTTGGAAATTACATGTGCATCAGTCTCCCAAATTCTGATTTCTATCCCCTTTCAGAGAGACCATTGTTCTGCCTGGGCTCCCCCTTTCCTATAATGATACAGAAAATGCCTCCAGGCAGAAAATTTGGACAACTGTAGAACTTACCTTGTTTGTTCCCCTTTATCCAGGATCACTCTCCTGTACTGCTTGCTACTCAGTGTCAGAAATCAACTGCTCACATAGTTTGTCTAGTTTTCTAGTAGTGTGCTATACGAAGTTAACTATACTACAAGTTATTGCAATATGATTGGAAGCAAAGTTGATAGTGTAGGTTTTAATCCCTTATCTTGATGTAAGTTTTTCCATTTTTACATTCTCCCAGAACAAACAGATTTTTAAAGTAACATATATAGTTTTTCCATGTACCTTTGACAGTTCTATTACAGACACTACACTTGCAAGTTTTGTGAATTTCAGTAAGTTCTTAAACATATCCAAGAGTCAGTTTCCTTAATTAAACATGGGAGTAATAGTACTAATCTCATGAAAATATAAGTAATCAGATATATAAAGCCTGGGCTTTACAAGAAAATTGATAAATGGTTCTGTCACAAACATTTCCTTAAAAAGAGGCAGAATTTTTTGGTTACTTCTATTTGTCTCCAGTCAATTGTAAAATAGTCCTTATCTCTCCTATAAATCAAACAACCAACTAGATGCAAGTTAAAAACAGTGATCTCATATTACTGTATTTTAATTATTCCCCTGTATCACTAAAGAATAAACTTGTTCCCTCTGTGCCAAAATTTAATTGACTACTCAGGTCAATAATATTTTTATATAGCACCTTTCAGAAACCACAAGGAATTAAAAACTACACATACAGGATCACTTAAACTTTTTCTATCCCTGGCTCTTGGCCACCACTGTATAATTTGATCCCACACAGGATTCTAAAATGATATTCCAATTTCAAAGCCAAGATACACATACCATTGTTTTTCTTCATTAATAGGATGGAATACAGACCCCAATAAACCAGCCAACATATGTTCTAAACGCCAAAACAGAGCTTATTGACTTCCACAATAACTTGACTTCCTTATGCTGTCAGGCTTACAAAAACAAAACCCAGTGAAGAAGGAGATGTACCCTAGGGCCTGTGAAAGGGGTACATCAGTGAGGAAGAGGTCAGTTCAATTTATTACATAAGTAACCCAAGAGTGTTTGGGATGATTGGAATCTTATAGATCACCTAGTTCTGTGGTTTTCAAACTGTACTCCAAGCATGGAGCAGGTGGGGGTGGGGCAATGGGAAAGGGGAGGTTAAATTGGCAGGGCCCTAGACAGCCTCCTTTTATCATGCAGAATAGCTCCAGTGTTTTATTTGGGTTTTACAATATGATTTAGTTGAAAAAAATAGTTATGCTGCTAACCAAAATTGTTGACTGATCATGGTTTAGTCAAATAACCTCATTTTACAGATGGAGAGTGACAACTAAAGAATGACTTCATGCAAGTTTACACAGCTAGTTAGTGGCATTGCTATGACTATAATTCAACTTCCTGGTCTCCCAGGCTACTGTTTCTCACAAAGAAAAAGGAGGTATCTAGAGGGCAAGTTTTCCAACTGTTCTGTATTTGTTCTTCTCACTGTATTCCAGTTCGCGTGCTAGGTTCTAGGGAAACAAAAATAAGGTTAATGTCAAATAGGAAAAAACATACTAGTATAACAATAATTATAATACAGTGTTGTGAGTGCATTTTGAAGGTAAAACAGAGTGCTACCAGAATGCAGAGGAGGGACATATAAATCTTACTGGGGGTGAGAGGATAGGTAATATCAGAGAAGCATCTTGACAGATGTTAAGATACTGGCAGAAAAAGAGGAGAGAGTTTTCTTCCCAATAGAGGGAACAATATGTGCAAAAGCCCTGAAATGAGAGAAAGGTTTGTATTCCAGGGTGGTGAAGTCAATAAGAGGGAGAAAGAGGAAGCCCTGGACACTCCTTCTCCCCATGGGCACACCAATTGAACAATTCTACACAGACCAACAACTCCCTTTGTGATGAATCCAGAAACCAGTCGAGAGACTCCTGCACCCAGGGCAAGCAGGAAACTAACCATATCAAAGCTGATTGAGAAGCTCCCTCACCATAACCCCTCACCCAGCACAGCATCACATGATTGGGAGCAAATGCCCAGCTCCCAGATTCTCACTGCGAAGGGAGGAAAGGGACTGGACCAGATGTCCAATGTTCTGATGTTTGTGGAGGCTGCTCGAGGGGCTGGTTTCTCCCTTGTCTGAATCTGAGCACTAACAGGAAAGCTCCCAGATTCAGAACCTCTGAGAACAAAAATGGTGGCCTGGCTAGCATGTAAGCACTTGCCATAGCCTCTCTCCTGGCTATGAGCAAGAGGGTGAAAAACCCCAGATCCCATCTTCTCCGTGGGGAGGGAAAGAGTTGGGCCATGTGTCTAATGTTCCAAATTTTCCAGTGGTGGCCCAGGGGATTGGCTCTGTCTCAGAGTGCTGACAGGACCTGGTGTGTTCTAGATGTCTGGAAGCTGCTGAGAACCATACAGCAGTTTGGACTAGCATGCAAGCACTCATGATAGCCCCTCCCACTGTCTCAGCACAGAGCAAGACGGTCAAAAATCCCAGATAACAGATTCTCCTTGGGAAGAGGAAGAGTTGACTGTGCCTCCAATGTTCTGACATGTCAAGCACCTGCCAGAAAATCTGACTTCTGTCTACCCAGTCTCAGAACACTGACTGTACCTGGTGTACACTAGATGACTGAGGACCACTGAGAACAAAGGTGAAGTTTGGGACTAATACCTGATCACCTGCCAGAGTTCCTTTCTGGCAAGAGAGGAATGTGTTTAGTAAGACTCCCAGCCCCTGGCTTTTCCTGGGAAGGGCAATAGAAGATTCAAACATATAACCAATGTTCAGACTTTTCAGGTGGCTTCCCAAGGAACTAGCTTCTGTCTCTCCAGTTTCAGAGCATGGAAAGGCTCAGCATACTCCAGATGTCTAGAAGCCACTGAGAACAAAAAAAGGAGCTGGAGGCATGCTGCTGCTCCAGAAGACTCATGGTACAGCAGACAGACACCAGAGGGAGCAAGAAATTATGAATGCCTGAAAAAAAGGAGACCGGGAAATTTCTCTAATTGGTAATTTACACACAAAAGTGCAGAGAAGACACATACACAGAGAAGGTTTGAGTGGCCCCCAGAATCTCGGGCCAAACTGATTGATGAAGTTCTTCTCCTGGATGAGCACAGTCCATGAAGACTGAGTGAGGTGGCTGTTTTCTCCTAATGCACAGACAGCAACACAAAGCATAGAATGTAGGAATGAATGAATGAGTGAATTAAAGAAAGGAAGGAAGGAAGAAACATGAATAGAATGAAACTGGACCCTTATCTTACACCATATTTGCAGACCCTATATCTGATAAGGAGTTAATACTTAAAACATATACCGAATCCCTACAACTCCATAACAAGAAAATAATCTTATTAAAAAATGGGCAAAGGACTTGAATAGACATTTTCCCAAAGAAGACAAATCACCAACAGGTATATGAAAAGATGCTCAACATCAAAAATCATAAGGAAAATTCAAATCAAAACCACAATGAAATATCACCTCACATTTATTAGGATGGCTACTATTAAAAAACAAACCAAAAAAAGAAGTTTTGGCAAGGATGTGGAGAAATTGGAACCTTTGTACACTACTGATGCAAATGAAAAACAGTCCAGCCATTATGGAAAACAGTTCTGAGGTTTCCATATAAGTAAGATAGAGCTACCATATTACCTAGCAATTCTACTTCTGGGTATTAATTCAAAATAATTGAAATCATGATCTTGAAAAAATATTTACACTCCCATGTTTATTGCAGAATTATTCACAACAGCCAAGATGTGAATACAACCTAAATGTCCACTGAGGGACTGATGAGTGGATAAAGAAAATGGGACAAATACGCACAACAGAATATTATTCAGGCTTAAAAAAGAAGGAAACCCTGCCGTGTGTAATAACATGGTTGCACCTTGAGGACATTATGCTCAGTGGAATAAGCCAGTGACAGAAGGACAAATACTGCATGAGTCTACTTAGATGAGATATTTAAAATAGTCAAACCCAAAGAAGCAGAGAGTGGGATAGTGGTTGGCAGGGGTTGTGGGGAGGAAAAAGTGGAAAGTTGCTGTTCAAGGGATGTAATTTCAATTATGCAACATGGATAAATTCTATAGATCTGCTGTACAACATTGTACCAATAGTTAAAAATACGGTCTTGTATACTGAAAAAAATTATTAAGAGGGTAGTCATGTTAATGTTCTTACGAAACACACACACACACACATACACACACACACACACACAAACACACACATACACAAATTGTGTTCTAGGAATGGTAAAAGATTGGTGTAGCAGGAAAGCAGGCTACAAGTGAGACATTTACATGACAGATGAGAAATAAACTGAGGTTAGGTCACACAGACCTTGCATCTTTCAACCTAAAGAAGCTAAGGAAGGAGCCACAGTCACCAGTACTGTACCACTCAACCCCTCTAGACTCCAGAGTGATGGCCTAGCCCTTGCTTCCCTCATACATTCTGATCACTTGCCTCGTAAGGGATACACCCTATTTCCAGGTCACTGCCTAATTACCCACAACACTGCCTCTACTCTGCTGTTCTTAAGGGATCTTTCTTTAGCTGTCATCTTATTACAACTGATTAGTGAACTCTGGAAACAAGTTTAAGAAATGTGGAACTCAGATACTGATTTCCATTGACTATTTCTCTGCCTGATCTGTAAAAATATTTCAAGGAAGAGAAAAACAGTGAAGGCATTTGTATTTGTGGATAGTTCATATCAGCTGGGCGTGGTTCACATCTTCACCTATATCGGCCATGAGGAAATATTCCGAATCAGAGCTTGGATTTTACACTGCTCTTGAGGTGCCAAACAACAGCAGCAGCAAAAACACAGGTGCTGAGGATAAAGTTATAAATAGAATCAGAAATGGAATCCTCTTATAATAAAACATACATCACAGCAATGATATTATTGCTCCCAGTGGAAAAACATGTACACACACATCTATACATACAGATGTTACATGACTGTATTGCCAAAGGCAAATCATGATGAGTTGAAAAGTTTTGTTTCTCTTTTACTCCAGCTTTGCCAAAATTCTGGAACTCCATGATGTCCAGGGTGAAATGTGCTTTGGGTTACAGCTTTGCTTCTTGCTAACAATGTGTTGAGAGGTTATGTAACTGTTTAAATTTCAATGTTCATATCTATAAAATGGAAATAACAGTTAATCCATTTTTCTCCTAAGTAAATTAAATCCAATTTATTTAATTTAGATTATATACCTGCTTTATCTTGAGTTGTATTTAAATCGAGGTTACACATCAGAAAGTATGGGGTTAAGACTTGACTATGTTTGTTCTGGGACTTGAAACTGAGAGCTGGTCAAAACTAATCTTTCTACAAGACTGACTCTTGAACCAGTACCCAAGCCCCTCTCTCAGGTGGTTGTGATGCTAATTTCACCTACACGTTAAACCTGACAGGTTGGACAAGGCAGCTGAAGGAATACTAAAACCATCAGTACCATTAAAGGTGGAGCTGTATTTATTTCCATTTTTCTAAGAGTTGGGTCAAAAAGGACTTTGCTGTGATTTATGTCATAGAGTGTTCTGCCTATGTTTTCCTCTAAGAGTTTTATAGTGTCTGGCCTTACGTTTAGGTCTTTAATCCATTTTGAGTTGACCTAATGAAACTTAAAAGCTTTTGCACAGCAAAGGAAACCATAAACAAGATGAAAAGACAACCCTCAGAATGGGAGAAAATATTTGCAAATGAAGCAACTGACAAAGGATTAATCTCCAAAATTTACAAGCAGCTCATGCAGCTCAATATCAAAAAAACAAACAACCCAATCCAAAAATGGGAAGAAGACCTAAATAGACATTTCTCCAAAGAAGTTATACAGATGGCCAGCAAACACATGAAAGTATGCGCAACATCACTAATCATTAGAGAACTGCAAATCATAAGTACAATGAGGTTATCACCTCACACCAGTCAGAATGGCCATCATCAAAAAATCTACAAACAATAAATGCTGGAAATGGTGTGGAGAAAAGGGAACCCTCTTGCACTGTTAATGGGAATGTAAATTGATACAGCTATTATGGAGAACAGTATGGAGGTTCCTTAAAAAACTAAAAATAGAACTACCATATGACCCAGCAATCCCACTACTGGGCATATACCCCGAGAAATCATAATTCAAAAAGAGTCATGTACCACAATGTTCATTGCAGCTCTATTTACAAAAGCCAGGACATGGAAGCAACCTAAGTGTCCATCGACAGATGAATGGATAAAGACGATGTGGCACATATATACAATGGAATATTACTCAGCCATAAAAAGAAGTGAAATTGAATGATTTATAGTGAGGTGGATGGACCTAGAGTCTGTCATACAGAGTGAAGTAAGTCAGAAAGAGAAAAATAAATACTGTATGCAAACACATATATATGGAATCTAAAAAAAAAAAAGGTTCTGAAGAACCTAGGGGCAGGACAGGAATAAAGATGCAGACAATAGAGAATGGACTTGAGGACACGGGGAGGGGAAGGGTAAGCTGAGATGAAGTGAGAGAGTGGCTTGGACTTATATATACTACCAAATGTGAAATAGATAGCTAGTGGGAAGCAGCTACATAGCACAGTGAGATCAGCTCAGTGCTTTGTGACCACCTAGAGGGGTGGGATAGGGAGGGTGGGAGGGAGTTGCCAGAGGGAGGACATATGGGGATATATGTATATGTATAGCTGATTCACTTTATTTTAAAGGAGGCACTAACACACCATTGTAAGGCAATTTTACTCCAATAAAGATGTTTAAAAAAAAAAAAGTGTAGCTTTAATTTAAGTGAGAACCCCATGAAGTGGCCTGGCACCGGAGGCAAACGATGGCTATATTACAGAATCAGAATCATTTGCCTGAAAATAAAAAGTAATTAGCTGTTCACTACCTTATAAACCTTAGATAATTACAGATCTGAGGATTCTGAAAAATTAAAATAAACATCATTTAAAAATGGGGAAAAGTAATGAAAGCTATTTGTAGGCTGCCGAAGTGATTTCCAGCAGACCAGTCTAGCAGGACTGTCAAGATCATATCTCGAATCATGTTAATGTGAACATTTATCACTCAAACCTCATCTCTACATTAGCTAATTGAAGCCATTTAAATTAAGCAACAGGACAATTTAGGCTAGACATAGGGCGTAAGACTTGTCAGTGAAGTTCAAAATAACTCATCTTGCTCCCAGAAGATCATAGAATCTTTGTGTTGGAAGGAATATTAGGGTGTCGGCTAGCCCAGTCTCCCACTCACACACAGAACCCCACTATAATATCCATCTCTGTGCTTTGTCAGATTTTTTTGGTGTGTAATTTTACAGATACAAAATTCACTAACTCGTAGGAAGTTTTTGTTTTTGTTTTTTTCTTTTTTTGCGGTACGCGGGCCTCTCACTGTTGTGGCCTCTCCCATTGCGGAACACAGGCTCCAGACGCGCAGGCTCAGTGGTCATGGCTCACGGGCCCAGCCGCTCCGCGGCATGTGGGATCTTCCCGGACCGGGGCAGGAACCCGTGTCCCCTGAATTGGCAGGCGGACTCTCAACCACTGCGCCACCAGGGAAGCCCCATAGGAAGTTTTTGTCAGTTCTAATTGTTAAAAAGATTGTTCTGTATTTTATATGAAATCTCTTTCTTTTTCACTTCCATTCATTTGTTTTAGTTTGGCTCTGGACCACAAAACACCCCTACCCACTACAATGCATGTGCGTTTCCACTGTCTGAAGACATTTCTCAGGCCTTCCTTGATCCTCTCTTTTCCCAGCTAAATATACTGGTTTCCTTGGATGTACTTCATGAGACAGAGTTCTCATATTATGCTCCTAGCTGTCCTCTGCTCAGTGTAATTCAGTTTCTCTGTGTTTTTTCTTAAAAATGATCTCGCATAACAGAACATATCTTTTTGACATGTGACATCATCTATACACAATTTTTGTTTTATTTTTTGGTTTTTTGTCCTTAGTTTTCTTTTTTTAATTTTTTTAAAATAACATGTTTAAAAAACATTTATCTTTAAAAATTTATTATTTTTTGGCTGCATTGGATCTTCATTGCTGCACGTGGGCTTTCTCTAGTTGCGGCGAGTGGGGGCCACTCTTTGTTGTGGTGCCTGGGCTTCTCATTGCAGTGGCTTCTCTTGTTGCAGAGCACAGGCTCTAGGTGCAAGTGCTTCAGTAGTTGTGGCACGTGGGCTCAGTAGTTGTGGCACACGGGCTTAGTTGCTCTGTGGCGTGTGGGATCTTTCCAGACCAGGGCTCAAACCCATGTCCCCTGCATTGGCAGGCGAATTCTTAACCACTGCGCCACCAGGGAAGTCCCTGTTTTTAGTTTTCATATTGACCTGTTGGATTGTCCAAATTTCTGGACAAACAAAAGTCGGCTCTTGGCTAAGTGAACAATTATTTTGCAAATCCTAGATATATGCCCTTTCAAAATTAATATAGAATTCTTCTGAGTTAACAATCTAGTTACTAGAAGACAAGTAAATAATTATCAGAAGAAATTAAGATAGTTTAGTATAACTGATTTTTGAATATTGAACGAGCTTTGCATCCCTGGAATAAACCTCACTTGGTCATGGTATGTAATTCTGTTTTAGGTTGCTGATTCCTATTTGCCAGTATTTTGTTAAGCATTTTTGTGACTATATTCATGTGAGATATTGTTTTGTAGTTTTCTTTTTTTGTATTGTCTTTGCCTGGTTTCGGTATCAGGGAAATATGAGCTTAATAAAATGAATTGGGGAGTATCTTCTCTTGTATTTTATGAAAGAGGTTATGTAGAATTGGAGTTGATTCTTCTTTAACGTTTTTATAGATTTCTCTAGTGAGACCATCTGATCCTTACCTCACACTATATTCATGGATTAACTAAAAATAAATCATAGACCTAAATGTAAGAGTTAAAACTTTATAAACCTTCCCAAAGAAGATATAAGAGAAAATCTTTGTGACTTTGGAGCAGGCAAAAATTCCTTAGGTAGAACACAAAAAGTACAACTTATACTCTGTTGCATGTGTCTCACAGTGATCACTAATGGCAGATTGAACCAATTCGTATTGGAGCATTTGATTGATAACTAGCAGATTAATTACCTGATATACTTATATTGAAATAAATGTCATGCTTTTGATGAGGTTTAGGTCTGATTTAAGGGCTTATTATTAGAAAAATCAGGGAAATAAAAATCCAAGTTATTAACTCCAAAAAATTAATTTGTACAATACAGGATATGTAATTTTAATATCCTGAGTAGCTCAGATATGAGGAATGATTGTATGATCATGTAAACACTGATTATTCACTTAAACAAAATTGTTGATAGCTATGCATCTTAGGAGAGTGAAAATAGAGGAAAAATAGGATTGGTGGGGCAGGTTATAAAAGAGTTAAAATGTAATCTTCAGTAGGAGGAAGTCAATAAATAATGTCTAAAGTTGGAAAAACAACAAAAAAGCCATATAGTCATATTATTAGAAGTAATCTAAGTGCCTGAGTGGGAAATGAGATTGCTAAATGAATTAAAAGTTAAGTGGGGAGTTAACCTAGGGGGTAGATGAGGAAATGTGTGGCATGAGAGGGGGTGTGGAAGAGCAGAGATGAATGAAGCATGGGATTTCAATTTTTTAAAAATCTGTTAGCAATATCTATCTTTAGATATAAGATCTTTAGATACAGTTCTTACTTTGATAAAAATAGTGCATCAAATGAAAAGGAAGTAGGGAAGGGAGAAGGGGAGAGGAGAAAGAACACTGTAGTTAAGTTGCTTCACTGCACAGATAATGAATGTAACCTTGCAGGATAAATGAACTAAAACTATCTGCATGTTATGCAGATAGGTATTTATTGCTTGGAATAAAAATTGCAGTAACAGCATCTTATGGTTGTAGAAGAATCTCACATAACTTAGACAAAAATGAAGATGCTTGTTAGATGATTTCATATTGATAACCAAGATATTAATCACTATTGATAATCAAGCTATTAGTGTGTAAAATGCATATACAGAAACAAATAGTAATAGGTAACATTTATTTAGCACTTACTATATGCTGGGTAATTTTCTGAAATACTTGTTTTTTTTAAAGTTAAATCCCCACCCAGCCCTAGAAGTAGTAATTATTATTATTGCTGTTTTACCATTTAGTTGATGAAACTTGTCCATGGTCACTACTATGGAGTGATGGAGCCAAGATTCAATCCCAGGGAAGCTGACTTGGTATCCCATGAATATCAAGTGGAACAAAGCAGTATTTCTAATGTAGTTTATTATTTTGCATAATATATTGTAATTAAATTAATGCATGAAATATTAAAAGGAAACATTTCATTATTTCATCTCTAGTCTCTATTCTTCTACTAGAATTTTATTTATTTAAGTAAGTAAAAAGCATTTTGTTTGGTGGCGGATAGGAAATATTATTGGGAAAATCAGATCATTTTTATTCATCATTGCTCCATTTTATGGCATATTTGTTAATATAGGAAGCTTTCCCTGACCAACAGTATAGGTTATATATTTACTATTATGAGCTTTCATAGCATCCCATACTTTTCCTTTTATGACAACTAACTATAATTCAAATTTTAAAATTACATTGTAAATGTCTGTCTAATTTTCTAAACTATAAGTTTTACAGTGACAGGTACCTTATCTTTTTTCACTGTTGCTTAGTATCCATCAGAGTGGGTGTCACATGGCATACACTGAACATTTGCTAAATAAATGAAATATCCGTGATGTGAATGCAGTGATATTTTAGCTAATTTTCTATGGAATTGAATTAACTTCTTTTTTCTCTTTGCTATTATAATCAATGCCTAAATGAGTATCCTTATACATATATCTTTTACATTTATATAATTATTTCCTTATGATCAATATCTATATGTGAAATTCTTGGGTCAGGTTGTGTTCACATTGCCAGACTGCCCTTTCCGTTTATTATGAATTTGTACTCCCATCTCTAATGTATGCATTTGTTAAGGCAATGTTAGCTGCTTAAACTGATAAATCCATGTCTGAGTGGCTTAACAAAAGGGAAATTTATTTCTTATTCATATAAAGTTCATTTAATGGGGGATTTCATAGTGGGAGGCCATGTAGTCACTGAGACCTAGGTTGATGGAGTCTGCCA
Source organism: Physeter macrocephalus (assembly GCF_002837175.3). Taxonomy (NCBI): domain Eukaryota; kingdom Metazoa; phylum Chordata; class Mammalia; order Artiodactyla; family Physeteridae; genus Physeter; species Physeter macrocephalus. Next base: position 133,509,498 of record NC_041217.1, on the reverse strand, counting down.
ACTTCCATATATGGCTACCAAAGTCTCCCTGACCTTCTAAATCCACCCAGCAGTTAGGGAAAGAAGAGAGTATATGTACACATGTTGAGAGTGGGAGTGAGAAGGACAGGGGATGTTATGAGCCTGACCTAGAAGTGGCATATATCGTTCTGCCATATGTCATTAGTCAACACTAAGTCAAATGGCACCTATGTGCAAACAAGAAACATAACCCAGCTATTTACATCAGAGGAAAGAATCACCTACAGTGAATAGCTAGTTGTTATCTGCTAGTGTATGCTATGCCTTGTCAAAAAAAAAATAAATAAATAAAAGCCATCTTTTAAACCTTTGCCAATATGAGAGGGTAAAAGGTAACCTGTCTAACTTTCATTTGTGGTTTAAAAAACCTCTAAAGAGGTTGAACCTATTTTTATATGTATTTTAGCCCTTTGTATGTCTTCTTTTGTAATTACTTGTTAGTGACCCCCCCGCCCCCGCCAACTGGGCACCCTTTATTATTAAGCTCTTTACATTTGCCTCATGTCTGTCCTTTGGATTCAAACTTAAATTAGTCTAATTCTAAAGTCTATTCCTTTCAGCATCATCATGATCCAATATAAACTGAATACTTATTTCCAAGTCTTATAACCTTGAGTATTGTTGGCTGAGAGCTTGAATTCTGGAATCAAATATAAAATAGTAGTGTATAAAATAATAGCATAACTTAAATATTTTGCTTTTTCCATGCTTACATTTCAAAAAACAATTTTATTAGGAGAAACTTTTAAACCAATAGAATTGATATAAATATGTTAGGGGTGACGCTTGGAGTATTAAAATATATATTGTTACTTAAAAAAATTTAAGAAAAGGAAAAAATGACTCTAGTATTATAAAGACATTTAGTTCAAATATTCAGGTAAAGAGTTCTAATAACATTGTTTCTACTTTTTATATTGGGGAGTTGGAAGGTAGTTGAAGCTGGTTAGCCCACCACTGTCCAGTTCATCATTTTAACTGGATTTTGAATCTGCTTATTAGTTTAGAGATAACTTCCTCATCTGCATAGGAGTAAAACTTAGACCACATGATGAGAGAGAAAACCAGAGTTCATCTTTATCTCATTGTATTGAACATGTAAATGAAGATAAATGAAGTGTGGTTCAAGATGGCAATTTCAGGACATGGAGTGGGTGATTAGCATGTGACTAAAATAATCTTGAGAACTTAGTGACAAATGAAGTCATTATGAATAAGATGTATATTGGTAGACTGTTAATCCATGAGAACAATGACTGAATTTACATTTTTTTACTGCTTTATCCCTGGCACCTAGAACGTTGCTTAGTGGGTGCTCAATACACATTTGAAAAATATTTCTAAGCAATTGCCCTAATTCGTTCCTCATCCTTCATTTCATTGGCACTTGGCTATCCCATCTATCAATGTAGTCCCTTGTTTTCTCATTTTCATACTTACTTCATTCTCAAGACCAGTTCCAAGCTGTTATCTTTTTGACTATTGCTTTCTTTCTTCTCTGCAAATAATTCCTTTTCCCCCAGAAGGGATGCTACCTACATAGAGCCATATCCAATAGTTCTAGGTCTTCAGTATGGTCTCAGGGACCCTTTTGCCTGGTACTGCCCCTTTGGACAATTCTCTAACCATTCACATTGTATTTATGATTGGAGCTCAAACACCTAGACTCAAAACTACAGAAATCAGGAAAAGGTCTTCCTTTCATATTTAAATTGAATGAGATTCAAAGCATAGAACAATATTCTAATTTCACTAATATGGAAAAATTAAAGATTTTTATAAGCCTTGCCTAGGTGTACATATAAAAAGAGTATTAGATTTGTTCATTTTTAGGGTTCAATTGCAGGTAACAGAAACTACTCTTAACTATTTTAAATAGAAAGTGATTCAATACTCAAATGTAGGGGCTTGTAACACTGTTGAATAGGTAGGTATATAAGAATAACTCCCCAAAACTACCATACAATTAGCCTTTCATTTTACCTCTGCTATGATCAAGAAGCCGGAGCATCAGGAATCCATGGGATCAAATGCTGTTTCCAGGATCTTACTACCTTATCCTTCATTCAGTCATCTTGGGGGGGCCATAGCCAACTGTTGACTCCAAAATCACATCACCTTAGCTGCAATGGAGATCAGGAAGCTGGAACCAGAACTGTTGACCCTTTGGTCAGCTGAGCCTGCTGGTACCACATCTTGGAGTCAGACAGACCTGGGTTTGAATGCTGGTTCTCTTATATCTTAGACTTGTAAACATGGGAATATTGTTTTACATCTCTGAGCCTCAATTTCTTCCTCTGTAAAATGGAGATGATAATAATTCATAAGTTTGTCATGAAAATAAATGAGCTCCTGAGAAAAATATCTGATACATAGTTGATACATCAAACACATTAGTTACCTTCCTAATGTTGCCTATGCCTTAAGCTTGCTCTCTGAGTCAGTCTATCTGTGCTTATATTAACTTCCTCATCCAGAAACTGCAATTTATGATATTTTTCTTGTTTATTCATAGGTTCACTGTGAGAAACTAGTGAGAGGGTATATATGAAAAGTACAAAAGACTGTGAACTGTTAGGCAATATTATTTCTTTTATAGACTGATTGGACTGCTGTAATTGATTTGACCAACCAAGTCAGTCTGAGGAAATAGTCAAGTTCTTTAGAAAATCATTTCCTGTATTGCTTTTCTTTCACTGACAATATATCAAGTCAGTCAAAATCGTTCATTAATTTATATATATATATATATATATATATGGGTTTGCATCTAGAAAGACAGATGATAAAATAGTAAGAAAATGATATCTATGAGGCAGGCTTAAAGGAACAGAGATTATTCAGCCTATAAAGATAATTTATGGTGGATCTTTAGGCATAGAGACAGGCCTTGTTTCAGGAAAACCCAGTATCTGAACATTGATGTTTACAAAACCCAAATGAGGGGATAATCAATCACTCCACAAGAGGACTCTTCACCTCCCAAACAGATTCTCTTTTACACAGGGGATACCCCAAATAGAAATCAATTCATTTCATAAAATTTAATTTGCCCAAAACGTTTCAGAAAAAGGAGGTCCATCTGTCTAAATGCCTCTTACACTAAGAATGGTCACCATCTGTTTTCTAATCCTCACAGGACAGCAAATAAGAGATTGAATTCTAAAATGTGAAATTTAAATTGATCTAGGGAAGAATTTCATATCTTGTTAGTTATAAGTGCAGTTTAATGAAGACAAGGCATGGACTTTACCATGTCTTCAAAAACAAAATGACCTTCTCTGCTTTCTCCTGGAAACTGCCTTAGGAGTGGGCCTATCTAAAGACTAAGGTAGATGAGATGACCTTTAAGGCCCCGCGGGCCTAGGAGGCCATGGCTTCTCGGAGCGCAGATAGTTTTCAGAGCTATTTGTGAAAAGCATTAGGAGAGATGGTGCCATATGGAAGAGATTCACAATTGGAGATTGTATGTAGAAGACAGTGTAAATATAGAGGCAGCTGAAGGGCTGGAAGACATCTCTTTAGAAATATGCTTTCTGAAACCCAGGACACCTGTTTTGCCAAATTGGGTAGGAAACCTGGAGAGAATATAATTTCTTGTAAAGATTTTCCTGGAGATCTCCATTTCTTCCCATTTTCCTCTTTAGCACAACCCAGTACGCACACAGGTACAGAGATTACAGAGCAGAACAGAAAAGCTTAAAAAACATTTAATGAATGTCTAATGTCAGCAACTGAATTCGGATTTGACTTTATTCATTTGTTTGTTTGATGATTGGGTTAGTATAATGAGATGAGAGTTTAAGATCATTGATCTTTCCCTCCTGAAAAACCTGCTCTTATCACTGCCTATCTCTGGTCATATGCTGGTAGATATGGCTCTACCAACTGGCTCTCTGAGGGAAAACAAACAAACAAGCAAAATATTTAAAAGCCCTGATTTGTAGTGTTTGCCAATTTCCTTGGTGTAAATTGTTCTACCATGGACTATTTCGAACTACCAACAGGATGGCAGTAAATGCAGAGCTGTGAAGAATGGCACATAATCAGTTCTCCTGATACAACTACAGCATATACTGTATCTTCTTTATGACATTTGCCATACTTGTCATTGACCTGTAGCCTCATACACTCCTTACCTTCTCTGTTCCATTGTAAACATTAGTCTCTGGCTCTTAAGTGCTTTTATCTTTTTCTGATTCATCTCTGTCTTCCACTCCTCCTACCACAATGCCTGGCATTTGTTGAGTGCTTGAATAGTACCTATTGAGAGAATGATTGACTGGCTTAATGGATGAGTTTTAAATTCTAAATTAAACATGAGTCCAACGATGAGGAGTCAAATCTTATTTTATTAGCATTTTCCTGAATTCCAAAAGACACCACTTCACCAATTCTCCTTTTGGTATCCAAACCCCAGTTTTATTCCTTTACTGGGCAGAAGTTTACTCAAGAAATGTGGACATTCCCAGAACCAATATGCTAATAACAGTACTTCTGAGATAATTGTTTACAGAGGGCATGTGATCCAATTCTGTCAACAGTATACAAATGCAGATTGGCTAGGAGACTTCTGACAAATGTTCTCCTCTACAGTAAACAGAGCTGCACTAAAGGAAAGCCCCTCATCTTGTCTTTTCATAGTATGTGGACATGTGATGTTTAGATCTGAGCAGACTCCTTGTGTTCTTTAGTAAAATCCAAGAGAATCACAGAGAAACTGACCTAGAGCCTTGACCCTATTGACCTGATGAATTAATAAACCCCAGACTGCCTGCCCCTTGACTTCTTGTTAGACAAGCTAATAAATCCATATCGTGTAAGCCACTTGTTAGTGGGTATTGCATTATATACAACACGAAAGCCTCCTAACTAATGCTCTGCCTTATAAATTCCATAGACTCTTCTCTAATTTTCTCATGATATGCAAGTTCTCCATTGGCTGGTTTCTACCTACCTTTGCTTCCCTCCTCTTCATCACAATCCACGCCACTTAAGATCCTCCTAAATAACCCATGTGGCTTCTTGTCCTTGCTCAAGCATTTGCTTCATTTTGGAACATACAGCCTAAATTCTCTTACCGTCAACCTTTAGTCTCCTAACTGCACCGTGTATACTTGGAAAACCCCAGTTAACCCTTTAAAATACATGTTCTCAATCTATTTCATCAACAAGATTTCCTTTAATCTATCTTTAATAATCAATTACTCCCTTAACTGTACCTCATTTTGTACCATATAGGTACTGAAATTGTATTTAAGTTATTCATATTTTTTTGTTTCACTCTTTTACTAATTTCTCTCTCTTGCCTACTCCCCTCACCTCTTCCTGTGTGCATGTATGTTTTCTTCACTCTATATCTAGTGTCTAGTTTGGTGCCTGACACATAGAAAATGCACTATCAATGCTGGTAATTTTTAAAAATTGACATTCATATACATACACAAATATTATATATGATTGAACTTAAGATGCTGTTAATTGTAAGTTGAACCCCTAATTTATGGATCACTGAAAAAGAAGAAAACAAAAACACATCCAAATGAATAATGAATTGCCATCAGTTGCAAAAATACATCAAATTTCAGAGACGATGAAAATGAAAAAAAGAGAGAGTCTTAGAATCAAGGAAAACCATGCACTGAAAATGTTCATAGAGGGAGAATAATATTATTTATTTTCAAAGTATGATGCAAATGACAATAGGTTTAAGACCTGAGACATTTCTCACTTCTCTTCAATAAAGTTAAGCTTGATTCATGTATTAGTTTGCTAGGGTTTCTGTAACAAATTAACATGTGCTGGGGTGGCTTAAACAACAGAAATTTATGTCTCAGTTCTGCAGGCTGGAAGCCCAAAATTGTGGGCTGTGAGGAAAGGATGTGGTCCAGGCCTCTCTCCTTGGCTTGTAAAGATGGCCGTCTGCTCTCTAATGTCTCTTCATATCATCTTCCTTCTAGGTGTGTCAGACTCCAAATTTCCCCTTTTCATAAGGACATCAGTCTTATTGGATTAGGACCAACTCTAAATGACCTCATTTTAGCTTGATTATCTGTATAAAGACCCTATCTCCAAATAAGGTCACATTCTGAGATACTGAAGGTTAGGACTCCAACATATGAATTTTGGGGGAACACAATTCAACCCTTATCAGTTTGTTAAATGCTTTTACTTAAAAAAGTTTTTTTCTACTGTATCAGATGTGCTTTTTCATGGAAGTATTTAAACATATTAAATGATGCTTAATGTTGTGAAGAGGGTCCCCTGGTACATCTATAAAAAAATTAGTTGAGGACTGGCCTCCAGATTTTGGATTCACTTGTTATTGATGAGGGAAAAGAACTGTCGAATGACTGGAAGCTCACATTCCGTGGCTTTCCTTCCAAAATTTTTTACAATAACATACAAAGAAGAGAGACAACTGACATAATGCTATTTAAAAATAATACCAAAATGCATCATAATTTAAATAATTAGGTGCTTATACTGCTGAAGTGAGTATGCATTAGTACAATTTTTCTGCAGGCAAAAATTTAGAAAAATCTTTAAAAATTGCCCATATTCTTTACCTAGAAATCCCGCTTCTAGGACTTTAGTCAAAGAAAATTATTAGAGATGTGTACACAGGTACATATACCAGAATATTTATTGTAGTGCTTTTTATAATCACAAAAATACTAATAATAAAATAAAAAGAAACCAACTAAAATGTCTAAAAAAGGGGACTAATTAAGTGTATTATTGTACATCTATACAGCTGACCACTATGCAATCTTTAAAAATTACATTGTAAAGATATTTAGTATCATATATTGATATATATGTAAAAATAATGGAAAATATTATATAAAATATAATTCTATTTTGGTTAAAAAATAAGAGTAACTATTTCTGAAAGGGTGATGAATTAAATCATCACGACACAGTACTTATAGCTGACTATTGGATTAGGAGTGATTATTTTTCTTGAGGTTTTGGTTCTGCTTAAGACATCTATTATTCTTTCAATTTAAACAAAAATATTGTTTTATATAATAGGTGACCATTTATAATGAATAATTCCATATTTTTTACAACCATCCCATATGCCCCCCCAAATCACATTATTTTGGGGGAAAGGCTTGTGTTTTAAAAGCTGTTTCTATCTACTTCCTAAAATATACATTTGAGTCCATCTTGTCTAGAACTTCCATGAAATGTGATATTATGGCAATAATGAAAAGGCTGTAGAAAACGGAAACATGGAATAAAATAACCGCTTCAGAGAAGTCTGTGGAGACACCATACCTCTTAGAGGGCATCTCAGACCACTCTCCTCTTTTATGAAAACACATTTTTCCTCTAATTTCCATTTTCCATATTCAAAAAAGAACAAATTAGAACCATCACTCTTTTTCCAGATTTTATAGCCTGTTGTTGCCAAAGATATGATGATAGTCTTCAAAATTCTAAAAATTCTAAATGTAATATATTTTAGTGTCATCACTTTTCTAATCTCAGTGGCAGTGTAAAACTATCAAATGAAACAAATGCGTATATACTGCATTATAATGACAATAATAATGATACTTCATATATGTGTGCATTTTATGAATTACAAATGTTTTCACATTTATTTCATTTTCTCCTCGTCAAAAACCCCTATGACTAATTTATCTTCAATTCACATCCAAGGAAAACAGTGCTCAGAAAGGTTAGATGATTTGCTCTAAGCACACAAGCAGGGCCAACTGCACAATTAGTAGGCTCAGTGCAAAATGCAAGTCTTGGGTTCCCTGACCAAGAGAGCTGAAAAAGAGTGCCATTAAAGGTAGGTACCAAACAGTAAAACCTTTTACTTTCTTCTCTGGTCTCTCAGTCTGCCCTAATGTTTGCTAGTTAATCCTATGCTCCCTCCAGCTCACTCACTCAGGGTGAATGCACACCCTCACAGGTGTCTTGGGGTCCACCTTCTATGCAGCCCACCTGTAGCTTGGTTCCCCTTCCGGTCAGCCAGCTGAATGTTCACTGCTGCAATCCATCGTGGACATGCAACCTCCAAGGAGCTGCAAGTTCCATGCTAGAATGTGTTCAGTATGGTACCTGGATCCGGGATGGGTGAACGGCTTGCCACTGAAGAATCACCTGGCAAACATGCCGTGGCACTGTCAGCCAAGGGAGGGGATGGCCACCACTATGCCCTGCCCATGATGCCACAGAGAGCATAACCAGGCCTCTCTTCATCCATATCCAGATCCCAGTGGGGGAAGAGGTGACATGAGGTGAGGGCAGGGAGGGAGAAGATAGGCCAGGTCCAGGGTACCAAAGGGTCAGTAACATGTGGCCAAGAACTCACCTTAGGGAGGTAGTTGGAGGTGGGACCACATATGATTTGATGTTCTAAACCCAGGGCACATGCCCCCTTGTCCCACCAGACTTCACTTAAAACACAAATTCAAAGATAAATTATTAAGTATTTCAAGAAGGCAACCACAGAGCATTAACCCCCAAGCACAGAGCCCTTTTGAATGTGGAGCCCTATATGATTGCAGTGGTCACATGCCCATGGAGCAGGCTCTGCTGGAAGTGGCAGGGCAGGAAATATAACTTGGGTCTTTCAAGTCATTATTTATGCTAGCTAGATTGTTAATTCTAGCTAGTGCTTACCATGTGCCAAGCACTTTGGGTGTATTAACTCATTTAATCCTCACAACCAGTCTATTGTGGAAGTATCAATACTATTTATCACATCCATTTTCCAAAAAGGAAACTCCAAATGTTACACAATTTATAAGTAGCTGAACCTGAACTTGGAGAAGAGTCCCTATTCTTAGCCACTAGGATATATTGCCCAAGAAATCTAAAATTACTTTACTCAGCTGCTGTGGAATTTTAATACTCAGTATCCTTATTCTAGATTGGGTTTGTATCTTATTCCACTTAGTGACATTTAAAAGTCCATATTTACAATATGTATAAAGAGTTTCTCTCAAATCTTTGCTGCCATCCACATGGGACTAGATAACTACTGAATTTTGTGGTTTTGTTTCCTTCTCCCTTCTGTAGAAGAATCAGAAAGACTAAGCAGTATCTTACCTCTAAGCCTTGTTGAGCGGGGTTTTGATTCCTGGAGAGCTGGCACCTTACCAGTCCTCAGAGCAGAATTAAGACACTTTATTGTTACTGTTATTTTAAATTAAGGACTGGGATCCCGAGTTTAAAAACTTAGTAGGTACAGTGAGGAGGAGCTTTGGAATTCCAAAATCCAAAGCTGTTGGATGAGGGCATTTAGTTTTGGGAACGAGGATCCAGGATTTGCACTCCTTTCTTGTGACACCCTATCTATATGCAGATCTCTAGAGGGCAATGGGCACTAGACATCTTGGTACTCACCTTCAGCCAAGACTCCCTATGACCAACTTTGGGATGACAGTAACAGAAAGCTCTGTGACTGTAAAGGACCATGTAGTCTTAGACACTGAACATTCAAGATGACTAGTATATTGAATGGCTAGTGAACTGAAGGCCAGGATGCTTGTCCTGAATGTTCCAAATGGTGTTGGGCTCTCAGGGGATCACCCTGGGTGAGGAAGAAAGCCCCAAATTGAGACTGAGGCATGATGTAGGCTCAGAGCAGATTAAATGATTATACAGAAATTAAAAATATGGTATTGTTTTATACCTCAAGTTCCTTAGTACGCCAGAGTTACAGGAGGAAACAAATCAGGTCAATTGCAGTATGTGCAAGCTCATATTGCCTTTTTGCTTCAAGTTGGCTCAATTTACTGGTGTAATTGTAGCCCTGAGAGGTTAAACCTACCGGCTAGTGATCCCCATCTGGAAGAGTTGAAGGATGAGTTCCCTTTCCCTTCAAAGTTTTCCATTCCTTTCTGTAATTCTTTATCCACAAGTAAAAGTAAACACAAAAACACGAAATTATGTAAAAGCATCAGCAAAAGGAAAGAAGAAGGATGGAGGAAATTTGTATTTATGGTGCACTGACTATATACCAGACACCTGAAAAGCATTATCTTATTTAATTCTCAAAAGATATCTGAAATGTAGTTATTTGTTATTATACTTACAGATTAAAAACCTGAGGCTCAGAAAGATACTAGACTTTGATGGAGGTCATTCACTTAGGAGCTGGAAGTGATAAATTCCTATCAGAGGCTGGTGGATTTCAGACACTAAGTTCTTCTGTTACAAAAAGAAAAACAAAATGAAAACAAAAACAAGAAAAAATCTCTCTGTGTGGTAGAGACTGAAAGCCAGGGAAAGGCCTGTATGAGGGGCTTAGCAGGATATTGTTAAGAAGGGAAGCTGAAGTTTGTTGATTGACTCAGAATTCTAGCCTCTTACACCATTCCCAAGGTGCCATCTCTGACTGATTCACCATATATATGTCAACTAGTCTTCCACATCTACTGTGCTCAGATCCTTCAAAAAGTCTATTACTAATTTCTTCCACTGAAAAATGTGAATGCATGCACTTCTTATAAGTAATGTTAACAAAGAAATAAGGTGAAATTCAGCTTGCCCTGGACATGGACCTCTGATCCAATTCAGCCTAGCTGCAATCCAATCCAAGTACTAAAAGATGCCCTTACAGACACAAGGCAACAACCTATTTAAAAACAACTTGAAAAATTAAGGAAACCTACATGTAGGATAGTAACAACCTTCTTCCTCAAGTCGTTCCAATAATTCTTAAAGAGCAGACAGCTCACAACTCAAATGGCCCATATATAAAATGGTAAGCCCTTCCCAAGTGACTAAGAAATGTACATGAAAAGAATTTTATGCAATTATGCTCAGGGAATATTAAACCTTAATTAATGTAGTGGTGATGTCAATAATAAAATGCCCAATGTTGTCTAAGAACAAATGGAAAGCATTAAACCAATGGTTAGATTTATGGCTGAATAAATCAAGCACATTGTCAAATTCATCAGGGAAATCTCTCCACCTATATGTGTTCTTGGTTCTATAGAGCTCCCTCCCAGAATGCCAGAAATTCTGTCAGTGATACTCTGCATTCATGAATTGTGACTATTGCAATACATTTAAATTATAGATGGGGCATTTTCTGGTGAGCTGTGTGCCTGCCTGTAAAGTGACCCAAGGTACAGAATCCCTGGGTTTGCCTAATCTAGTCACTTTTTATATCTGTGTATATGTTTCAGGGATATCAGACTAGAGATGGAGTGGAAATAAAGGTTGGGGTGCTGGGTTTAGAGGAGGAGAGAAGCAGCTGTATTGAAACATATAAACAACAAAGAGCCAAAAAATATTTTTTTTCTTTTGAATATATCTAACGTGTTAAACAGATTCTGGCAATTTCCTGATGGTTTGAAAAGACTCCTGAGCTGAGATTTTCACAGAGAGTGTTCCAGGCTCTGAGTCCTGTACCTCGTGTATTGAATCACATCTGCTACAGGGAGGAAGCAATGAATAATTAACTTGGCCTCCATATCACCACCATAGATTACAGTCATCTTGACTGCTGGACTGCCTTGCACAACATAAACCATTTAGAAAACTCGGTTACTCTCTTTCCTTTTAAATTTGTCTAGCTATCACTTACCATTGTAAAGGGTAAATCTTTCTCTAGTTTTAATTAAAGCATTTAAAATAATTTACATTGAAGTCATATGCGCTTGGGTCTGTCAGAATTGATGCTTTAATAACATGCCATCCCTTTCTCCATTGCCCTGAAATCTGTTAAAATTGCCACTAATCTAATTGGGAACAAAGTTGTCAAATGCATGCAGCTCTGACAGTTTGTCTTTCTGCAAACTGCCGACAGATTGCAAGTTACGCATGTGTTGAGCAGATGGGTAAGTTAAAAGGAACACCAAAAAAAAAAAAAAAGCAATTTATTAAATCACCTGGAAGCAGCAGCTCCAGTCCAAATATAGTGAGAATGAAATATAGCAGGAGCCGGGAGAGCTGGCACTAGAAGATACCAGAAGGTACCGGTTACAAAACAAGATAAACATTTGGAGATGCCTCAGCTGTGTTACAGAATAATGAGGAGTTATTTAACCCGATATAGATTACCAGCCAAAATTAATTTAGGGTGCAGCTTTTTTGGAAAATGGTTTCCAAAGTGATTGCTTTAACCCTTTAATGTCTTCTCCTTATCATGGGAAGACAGGCACATTTTTGTTCTTCTCTTGTTCTCATAGGCGTCAACACTCAACCACATACATGTATACACCCACATCTTTGCACACACAACACCCTGGCAGACATATACACGCATCCAAACTCATATACATATGCACACATGCACATCTGTACAACCACATACTAAAGTGTATGCGCATAGACACGCACATGCATACATGTGGTCTTGTGTGTGTACGTGTGTACACACCTGTGAGATATATATGTACATATGCATCAGACTCAACTCTGTCATCTATCTGTATCTATCTATCTATCTGTCTATTTACCATCTATAGTTATGTCCATGAGAGACTGCTTGTTTTCCATCATCTGAAGCAAGGTTCTGAGTAAGCCATGCATGCCTCGGGTACCCTGCCTATAGCTGCTCTTACCATAATTGCTTTTAAGTGTTCTATGTGAAAACTATCCAGGCAGGAGGTTGGGGAGCACGGAGGTCAGTGTGGGGGAGGTTATTAGGAGAGGAGGGTAAGTGGAGCCTAATGGCCTCTTTTCAGTGGGGTTCCATACAGCTACTCTGTGTGATCAGAACTTTTGAGAGTTGTTTGTTGAAGCCTTAGGTGACTTAGTAACCATCAAATAAAGAGGACATGTTTTAACTAATATTTGCCTCATTTAGGCAACCTGGGCCTGTATAGAGCCATCAGTTCCATTTTTAAAAGGCAAGAAATCTAAAATAAAGATATATTCTCTCTCTCTAGGAACTCTTGACAGACCCAGAGGTCTAGAAAATTAACTTTCTTTCTGTTCCTGGAACAGACCAACACAATTACTTTAAGGAGAGTCTCTTGCTGGAAATTTAGGTGATCCGCGATGAAGAGCCGAGAGTGGAGAGTATGCCCAGGTTCCCGAGAGCAGTGCGGTGGAATTCAGAGATTAAATATTGCTGTTCTGCTCAGCTCGCTTCCCTTATCACTTGGCTTCCTGGGGCTGTCATCCACTTTCATGCTTTGGGCAGCCACATAGTCCAATGACTCGCAAATCTGTATCTCTAGTCCTGGTTTTTCTCACTTGGAGTCAGAATCCTATATTAAAATATCTGTGGCAAATCATGACTTGAACATTCCTGAGGTCTCTCTAACTCCATGGGTTTAAACTGGAATTCCTCAATTCCCCCTCAAACTCACTTCTTTCCCTGCATTCACTATGTTAGTTATTCACATCATTTTACTCTTTATCATCCAAGCTGGAAACCTGGGAATAATACTAAGTCACCTCTTTCCTTCACCAGCTATAGCCAGTCAGTAAGCCTCACCAATTTTGACATCCCAATGTTCCTTTAAATCTCTCCTTTCCACTCTATCACTAATAGAACGTCTCCACCTTAGGCTTTCCTCGTTTCTTACATGCATATGAGCATAGGTCTTCCTTTCTAAAGTTTCACGTCTCCTCTGATTTCTTTTCCATATAGTTGCTATGGTGACATCTAAAATTCAAATCATACTATGTTATTTTCCTCCTTGCTGTGCTGGACATTCTGTTTGCCCCAGCAGATCTGCTCTCTACCCTTCTCCACTGTCACAGGAGGCTGAGACAGAAGTTGACTATTTCTCCTGTTCCATCCTTGCCAGGCCACAGATTGTCTGTGGTTGCATTCCTCTCCTGAAGGCCACAGCTCCTGTTGAGTTGCCTTCTCCTTTACCTATGGCTTCAGCTGGAGCTCTCTCCAGGATCTGGGAAGACCTTCTACCCGCTGTCCTTTAAAGCCTGGGATGCTGTTGTCTCTTCTCTTTTGCTAACCTCAGGATGCTTTACCCAGACTCATTAGTTCTTCTTTAACACTGCAAATAGTCCCCTCATTACTCTTTTTTCAATGACATCTTTACAGGTGCCATCTATTTCCTCCTGGGGTTCCAACAGTTGCAATTCCCCATTGCCAACAAAATAAAAATTTCAAGTTCAAAACATGGCCAGCAAGGCTCTTTAGAATCTAGTCCTTGACAACTTCTCCACTCTTGTGGCCCTGGCCCTCACTAGCTTACATACCTGGACTTCCTGAATACACTGTACCATTTCACACTTCTGTGCCTTTGCTCTTGCCCTTCCCCTTGTAAGAAATGTCCTCTCAGCCCCAGACACCGTCCCACTCCCACGTCTATAATCTGTCTGCCTCTTGCTTCTTTTTCCTTAAAGATGCAACTCAGGCATCACCTCCTCCAGAAAGTCTTCCCTGGGTCTTGGAGTTCCCATCCCCAGCTGTGGTCAAAAAGCTTTATGGACTCACAATGAATACTACATATGAAAGGCTCTGGGAAGTTGCTTGCTAAGGGTATTTGTTAATCTATCTAACCCATTTTTCCCAAAGCTATTTGACCTCCTAAATTAATTTTCAAATCATTTTCTTCCTTTTTCCTTCCTCCCTTTCTTCCTTCCTGTCTTTTTTCTTCCTCCCTCCCCCGCTTCTTCTTCTTCCTCTCTCTCTGTTTTCTTTCTTTCTTTTTTCTTTCATCCTTTCTTCCAAACAGTTTACTGGATTATCTCATTTAAATTTGACAATGATTTTATAAGGTAGGTCCTATTATTATGACCTTTGTTTTTATTGAAGAAAGTGAAAAGTAAGGAAATTGAATGCTCTATTCAATGGCATATCAGCTAACAAGTAAAGAAGCCAAGATGTCAGTGCAAAGAGTTTCATTCTACAATTGTACCCTTAATGATAATATTAAAGATAGAATTTTGCTATGTCTAGGCATTACTTATAGCATATATGAGAATAAGTATATATAATCCTCACATGTAAATAGTAATAACTATAAAAGAATTTCTCAAAAGTAAAGAGCCAGCCATTATGTTTCGTTTAATATATTAGATTAAACTTAGTATTCTGCTCGCAAGCCGGGTTAAGATTCACGAGCCCTCAGGGTGGTATTTAAGATCAAACAAATTTAAAATATTTGCTCAGTAGTTCAGTTTTCAACATGACACTTTCTCACACACAACTTGGGAGTAAAAGAAATACTAAGGTCCCCAAGATAAGTATAGAAAAATCCAGAAATAGTAACCACATATTTTTCAACAACACTCAACATATTTTGAACAGTGTGGTCCTAGCCAGGAAACTTCAGTTGTCCATGGAGAAAAAGGCAAATTCACAGGCAGGAAAACATAGCTCTTCTGAGACCCTCGAAGGACAAAGATCATCTATTATCATGAAGATCATCATCATCAACTAAGTAGACAATTTTTCTTTTTTTTTTTTTGGTAGACAATTTTTGAGAGCATGAACAGTGGGTAGTTAGGAAAAGTGGAACGTATTCAGCAAGTCACATTAACGGTTTAAATCCTCAGTACATTGATAGGTGTTATGTCCACACATTATTATCTCTAATGTTTTAACAACTAAATAAGCTTAACAGAAAAAAAAGTGCTTGTGTAAACTGAAATTCAACACGCAATTTTAAGACTTTATTATGTTATCCATTAGGATAATATGCAGTTAAAAGTCTCTATTAAAACTATCTTGTCACTCACGTGCCCACTAGCACACAGAATTCCTGTACTTCCTAAGCAAGACTGTACATCAGAATCACCAGGGAAGCATTTTTAAAGTCACAAATCTGAAGTCACACCAGAAGATTCCGATTCAATAGTTCTGGAATGAACACTAGCTTCTATTTACTAGAAAATCTCCCTAGATTAATCTTATGTACACTCATCTATTAAACAGGATGCGCTAGGTTATGCTGCAGTAACAGAATCTCCCACCAAAATCTCAATGGCTTTACATTACAAAAGTGTATTTCTTATTCATGCCACATGGAAAGTGTAGGTTAGCAGGGAAATTAATCATCCTAGTCACTCAGGAATCCACACTGACTGAAGCTTCATCTAGATAAGTCCTACTATGACCATAACAGCTGTGGGAAGGGGATGGGGCAAATCAGGCACTTGCTCTTAAAGCGTCTGCGTAGAAATAACACTTCTCACATTCCATGTTTGATGCAAGTCAAACGTCCACATTTAACTTCAAAGTAGTGGAAGATTGTACTTCTGCCATGTGCCTGGAATGGGAGAGACGTGGAAATATTTGTGAACAATGTTAATGGCTACCCAAATCTCTGATTAAGAATGGTTGATTAAGTTCAGCCTCCTTAGTTTACAGGGAAAGAGAAAGAGCACAGAGAAATTAAGTGAATTTCCAAAATTATACAGCTAACTGATAGAATTTGAATTAGCATAATGTTCTCCTTACTGCAACTATTTTCTTAAAGTATCCCAACTAATGTAACCTACTTCTCTTGCCACCCATTCTTTTCTTCTTTTCTTCCTCTTGTCAGAAATTTTCAAAATTGAAAAAATTTCTTCCCTTAACACGTAACTTAGGGTTTGTGATTTATTCGATGGCAGTTTTAAATGAGATGTTTTTAACCCCACTTAGAAACAGTCCACTTTCGTGATTTATTACAACTTTCTTTCCCTGGTTAATTAAACTCATTTCTTAGGAAATGACTCATGGCTAATCACGCTAAGAATAAAATTAGTCATATTGCCCTCTTTGTTATAAGATGAGTGTAAATAACCTTTAAGGCAATTTTTCTTAAAAATCAAAAAAGCATGTAATAGTCCCCAATTCAGCAACACTATGTAAAATAGCAGACTCAGGGAGTAATAAATCCAGACGCTGTCCTATTATTACATGAAAAAAGGCAGAATTTTACATTCCTTTATTATTAAACCAAACTCTATCAATTGAATTTCTTTGTGGAAATACTCTGTTTTAGAGAGTTAAAGTACCATTAAAAATTTCTAGACTAAAACCTGTTGTATGGTTTCTTTGCCCACTGGAGAGGTATAAAACCATTACATTTAAGTATCATAATAGCTAACATATGCTATTTCTTAGAAATGATACCACCATCTGGGTTAAGGTCCACTGATGATTTCATACAATACTCCAGCTTTCTTTTGGTAGAGAGAGGCCACACTGTTCCAACTTTAACTACCCTGTTGTACTAATGAAAAATAATAAAAGGTTACACTTAAGTTTGACCTACTTACTGGAGATCAGATACTGCTTTATTAATAAATTATATAATTATCATAGTAGCTGGGATGCAGAAGGCAAGCCAGATGCTTGTGTTAAGAAAGAGAATTGGGGCCCAAACCCATCTCCCCAAATTACTCATTTCTAGCCAAGCAGATCATGGATTTTCCTGGTTGGTAGAAGGACTGTTGTGCAGTGGAAAACCCATCCACCTTGTGTTCAAATCCTGACAGTTTTATTTGTTAATTGTGGGACCTTCAGCATGTCCCATCTCTCTGACCCTCAATTTTCTTAACTATAAAACAGGAATAATTTTATCAGTGGTAGTGGTAATTTTGTGACTGTAGAGTCTCTAGCAAAGTACCTCTTTCACATAGTAACAAGTTAGGAAATTACTATTATTTTTATTATTACCTTTTCCTCTATCTAGTCATCTTTATTTCCTTCCACATGGGCACAGAGAAGCAAAACAAGAGGTTAGGAGCAAGGATGCAATCAGGAAGTAGAAGGAGAAGCCAAACTGAAAGGATGATAAGCAAAGACCCTATTACACACTACAGATCTATTCCTAGAATGGCTTTCTAATGTGGCAGAATCACTAGACAATAGAAATATACTTTTGCGGATAAAGCAATAGCGGTATTGGTTTGTTTTCATGTAAGCCACCTTGTGGCTCACTATCCTTAAAGGGCATTTGGTGAACTCTCACTGATAAAACCAGTTTAATCCCTGTGGTTCACTGAAGTCATTAACTATATGAGTGAACGAGGGTGGGGGGTTGAGGTGGGGAGGGTGGAAGAGTGGAGGAAGGGAACTCTCTCACCTGACTGCTTCCTCACTGGCCCCTTGCCTATTGTCATGCACGCAGCAAACCTTCTGGGCCAATCCATCTGACTGGCTGTGCAGGGAATGGGGCAGCCTGGATAATTGATGGACTCAATCTGACCAGCACAGGTGGCACGGAGACAGTGTACAGCAGCTTCTCAGGTTTGCCAGTGCCATCTGTTGCCATAAGAACATCTGTCGTCAAGGTCACCCTGTCACCCTCTGTTAAAGTTACAGGTTTGGTGAGTAGGATAATGTCACCTAAGAAGGGGTATGGAGGTTGGGGGCTTGGAGAGAAGAGAAAGGGAGACCAAGATACACAAAGATAATAAGAAATCTTATGAAAGATGAATATTAATAATAGGGAGAATTACTGGGTCAGAGAAACAAAGGAAAGTACATAGGATTTTAAAGGAGAACTTCCTTGCAAAAGGCTTGCCGAAAGATTACTGTCATTGTTCTCTCTAGCGAAAACATGAGCTCATTTTAAAGAGTAAGAACATTTAACCAGAGGCATGACACACATTTGTAAAAGAAATATAAGTAATTACAATAGGATTTACTTGGAAAGACAAGCACTTTTCTCTCTGCTTGCTAACTCTAAAAACCAATTTTTGATATGCTCCTCTTATATAAGTACATTTGATTAAGTGTCTGCTGCGAGTGCATGTGTGTGAGCACATGTGTGCGTATTCACAGCGTGTGCAGGGAGGGAGCAGAGTGGAAGGGGGCGTTGCATTTATTAATGAGCTGATGGACAAAGTACTATAATGAAGCAAATGCAATACTGGATTTTTAAGTGGCGAGTATTACATGGGGCCGGACCTCCAGCAGCAATGGTTCAGCTCTTCCTCCCTATGTTTGTTGCCGATGCTTTTTAAAGCAATTTCACCCAGTGGCAAAGAAACATCATTCCCATCTGTTTAGGAAGTGCTTCTTTACTTATTGGACCAATATTGCTGGCACTGTGGGCTTTCAGGGACTTAATGATGATCATTGAATTGTGAGATGAGAGGGGGGAAATAATCTGCTCAATTTTATGAATCATACATCTGCCCCATCAAACCTAAAGGGCAGTAGATGGAAACTAAATGGTTTTTCAGCAAAAGGGAGGGTCTGGGAGGGCGTAGACAAAAGAGCAAATGAACACTCTTAGTCTTATCTGTACCTTTTAGTCTGGTCACCAAACACCATACAGAAGATTAAAATGGGGCTTTTGGAGAGAAGCAAAATCTTCGTGGCCAACTGCATTTCTGGTTGTTGGATGAGTGGAGGGTATGTCTAATTCAGTTTGTTCCCTGACTCAGTTGTTTCATGTTTTGATAGTAGAAATGGGATGACTGTTTGTTAGCGATTAAGGGTAGTTCTGCCTCTACTCTGTCCTCTAGTTTGGACTAGGAGGATGTCTCTCTCATCATCTTTTCCTGATCCTCTGTTCCTAGTCTTACAAGACAGGTAATGTTAAGCATTGACCAAAATTCAAGCAAAGGACTCATAAACATTGATTTCTATGGCCTGGATATCCAAATTATTTAGTGACATACACTTGAGTCTGTATTCCAAATATAGCAAAGCATTATTTCAATTACTTGGCTTTATAAAATTCACAAAAATTAATTTTCCTTATTAGTAAAATTAAGTCTCTTTGGTGCCAAAGCACTTTAATATTATCACATTAATTTCAAGGGGACTCTTTCCTAAGTTATGATACAATTTAAAAGCAAATGGACTTGGACTGCTGAAGGGCCATGTGATCCTAGTAAACTCACTTAACTTTTGGAAATTCTGCCCCAAACTGCCCATCCAAATCCAGATTCTTTAAGCACAGCTGATCTGCATATTCTTTCTAGTGCATAAAATCAAGTCACATTCCTAGCTTTCTCATTGGATCCCAATGTCCTAGCTCACTCTTGTCTTTCCAACTCTGTGCCCTAGTTCTGTACTCTGACAGTTGTCTCTGGTCCCTCCAGATCTGTTGATCTTAGCATTTCACTTTCTAGTATTTGATACTTTGTTAATGTGGCATATTGGGGAAACAAATGAGTATTGCATTTTGGGGCATAGACTTCGAAGTAACTCTGAGCAGCTGGCTACTTACCAGCTGAGTGACCTCAGGAGAGTTTCTTAACCTTTCCAAGCCTTGGATTGCTCATCTGTAAAATGGGATTTAAAATGGTAATTATCACATAGAAATCCTGAAGATTAAATGCTTGACATATTGTCTGACATATAGCAAGTGACAAATAAATAGTAGGTCTTAATGTTATCAATCTTTAGCTTAAACTATTTTTCAAAGCTTGATGACATTATTTATATAATTATGTAAATATTTAAAACTCCTGTCTTCACTTCAGGCATCTCATGTCATGCAGTTTCTTCCCCAGAGCAAGAGTTGGGCTATTCTTGGTTCCCTAATATGTTGTGGTTGATTT
The DNA here is from genome assembly GCF_002837175.3 of Physeter macrocephalus. Classification (NCBI taxonomy): domain Eukaryota; kingdom Metazoa; phylum Chordata; class Mammalia; order Artiodactyla; family Physeteridae; genus Physeter; species Physeter macrocephalus. Next base: position 133,489,065 of record NC_041217.1, on the reverse strand, counting down.
AGGTAAGCTCATCTTCTCATCCATAAGCCTAGAAAATGAAGAGGGGTGTTCTTTTTCAGTGGTTCTCAGCCTGTACTCTGAAGTGCCCCAAGACCTCCACAGAAGGAACTTGGTGATGGTAACACTTCATGGGGAAATGGTAAGACTACAAAACATCCATGCTATTCCCAACTGGAGCTGCCCTCCTCCAGTTGTTTGGCTTACGTCTGGTAGACCACCTGAAATATTGTTCTGTGGCTGAAAGATTTGATGGTCCCCAAGATCCCATTCAGCATTAACAGTCTGACTTCTAGACAATGACTAAATATATTTCAACTAACCTATCAGAGGAAGCAAACATATTATAATAAAGAGACATACCTTATTATTTCCTTGATAATTCAAGGAGCTGATTATGAGCACTGAAGTTCTGAAGTGCTGTGAGGAGAGAACTTTAGGCTACACTGGACTCCTTCTCTCCTATAGCAACCAACCTCAGACTGTGTATGTCTTTGAATGTTCGTGTCAGTCAGATGTTTGTCTGCTTCCTTTTTGCCATCTTCCTCTTATCTTTTAATTTGCTACTTCTAGTGTGCTGTCAAATAAGACATTAAATAATGCGACTTGTTAGTTGTATGTGCAAACTGAGAGTAATGAAGCTATGAGTTGAGGACATTAAGATTTATCCTTGGTAAAACCCTTGCATGGATTTTATTAATTGGCTGCACAGTAACTTTATTTAAGGGACCCATCTTCTCTATAGGGAGGATGAGCTGATAAATATTTAATACCAGTTGGGAATGGGGAAGCCCTGATTTGTAGAATTTGTTGATTTTTGTGGTGTAAATAATCCCACCTTAGCTGATTTCAAGCTGCCATTGCAGTTATCACTGAACATAGACATTGTTGTATATGGAATTGGGAAGAGATGGGCACAAACTGGCCCACCTCAGCACATGACTGTCAGCTAAGAGACTTGTGAAAAGTAACCCACTACTCTGCTGACATTAGCATTCAGTGGAATACTTAAATCTGTTAGATGTGTGGGACCTCAGAAAGACCGTACCATTCTTATACAGAGATTTCTCCTACAGAGATTTGCTTCTTTTTAAATTTAAAATTTATTGATGGCTTATACTTGCTAGGCACTATACTAAACATTTTACATGAATTAGCTCGTCCAAACATATAATAATCCTCTGAAATGGGGACTGGGATTAGCCACATTCCAAAGTTGAAGAAACTGAGGCTTAGAATGGTTGAGTCACTTACCCAAGGTCCCACAGCAAGTAAGGGATGGATTGGGAATTTGGATCCAGATAGTCTGGCTCAAAACCCCATGTTTTCACTGTGAACCAACTTTGGAAACAACAGAGCACATTTGACTGGTAGCTATTTTCTAACCAATAAACATGTGGATACCTAGTTGATGATTATCCGGCCATTACTAGACATAGTTTCAACATGTAACTTGTAATGATCTCATTAGTATGGGTCCATGAAAAAGGCCATATGTAAGGATTATTATTATTATTTTGGGGGGGGGCAAAGGAAAATAAAAGAGAGATGTAAATGTTTAAAACTTCATAAATTGTATGCTGATCCTTTCAACCGTCTCCTCTTTCTATATTCCCTCTTCACTTTTTCATTGAATTTACACAGCTTGCCCAGCCCAAGTCAATGGATGTCACCATGGAAAAATGAAAATCAAAAGAAAAATTAAAGTTTTATAATTTTCATCCATGTTTGTTCATTCTAAAGTGCATCATGGAATATTGGTCTGCAGGTATTATGTCGGTGGCTCTCACACAGACACATAACTTAAGCAACCATAAATGCAGTGTCACATTATAGAGGGCTTCTAATTTAATTGAGTTTAAGGTAGGCCAAAGTTGGTCATTCATACCTTTCTGCATAGCTTATACTTACAATTACTTCCCAGAAAATAAAAACAAAACAAATATTCAGAAGGATGACCAGCCCTTTCTAAAGATGAAAGTATTTCCCCCAATGACATATTTCAGTGTGAATCCACCGGAATGAAAAACTGGTGGAACTAAATGTTATTTATATAATCAGTGGATAAGGATAAGTCTAAGTTGTTATTCAACAAATCAGTTCCCTTTATAGGTGGCCCAGCGAAATGGTTAGCTTTTGCATGATGCAATTTTTCTCCCTTGCAATGATTCTCAGTAACCTGCTTTTCCCAACTATCAAGGAAACAAACAAAAACTGGCTTAGATTGGATCTTTTCCACATATATCACAGCCATTTTTAAATAAAATGAGGTGTGCGTGTGTGTGTGTGTGTGTGTGTGTGTGTGTGTGTGTGTGTTGGCATCACTTTTGCCAAAATAGTGGAACTCTAACCTCACAAGCACACTCCAGTTAGCAGGGTCAGCGAAAGTTCAGGTGGTGAGGGACTACACTTTTCCCGCTTATCCCACCTCCTCCCAGACACAATTAAAAGCAGGTAACCCTATAATCTGATGCTGGTAGTCTCAAGCTAATTCGACTTTGACAAGAATGTAGGCAATGCTCAACTGCAGAAAATTAACATACACATTTCCCTACATGTACTTGGGGAAAAGGGAGAAATAAAGCCACATGCAAAATCTTTCCAAAAACTCAGCCAGAACTCATTCATATCCACAGACTTCATGTCACATTAAACTCACCCAGCCTGATGCCCAGGGCTACACCCTCCAGCTGACTGGCAAGGTTCGGCTTCAGCTTTTTAATAACCTTCTTATACATATAGACCTCTATATCCAGGATCTATGAATACACAGATGATTATTTAGGATGAATGGATCATCCGAAGTGCCAGTTGGCACGTTTTGAGTAAAAAGTGTAACAAATGCAGCTGTTTACTAATAAATAAAGCCTCAGCTGTAAGAGAAATAAATTAGATGCATTTAATTGGTAGGCCACAAACCTCCCCTCTTTATTACAATGCTGCTTCTTGTTATTTTATGATGTCAGTGTAGATGGCAGACTGACAGAGTGTTTATGAATCACAGGTTGCAGATGGCACTCTTGGTTCTCGGCAGCTATGAGCGAGAGTAGCGTGAAGCCTCAATAGTGGGTTTTGCCAAAGACGACCCCCTGAGAATTAGCTGTCTCCGTTTCTCTTGTGCCAATCTCTCCTTGGCCAAGCGCTGCTTTACAAACCCACCTTCAATAAACTGTGATTGCCTGGCAAGGAATTAAAGAACATTCACACCCAAGAATGCCCTCATCTCAAGGTGATCTCTTTGTCATTGAAGAGGGGCCCTTTGCGATGATTCTCAGAGCAGCTTCCTGTAGTTTCTTACAGGGAAGATGACCAAGGATCCAGCAGGACACACACCCCTCCCCCTTCCCACTCACTTGGCTCTCCACACCCACCCTCCCCCAGCTGACAGGAGTGATTTCCCATCTCTCGAGCACAGCATAAGGTCCTTGCACTTGGGATTCCAATCTCCCCTAACTAATGACAGCTTTGTCAGCACACAGCTGGGGATGGAGTGGGGAGGGGTCACCCCAGCCCATGGAGCTGAGGCTTCACAGCTTCTGTACTCCCTGCATTCTCCTTGGTCACTAGTCACTTCTGTGGCTGGGGAACAGCACACAAGAGACACGCAGTCCTAATTGTCAACAGATTTGTACATTTTTGTCACTGGTTAAACTCATAATGGATTTTATTCGTATGGGTTTTTTCATTAGAAAAATGTGAATAATCAAGCCCTTTTGGAGAGAATAGAGTGTAGTCCAAACACAAAATAATAGTGGTAAGATTAATGATAGTAGAGTATTGGTTTGGCCAAAAAGTTCGTTCGGGTTTTTCGTAACATTCTATGGAAAACCCAAACGAACTTTTTGACCAAGCCAATAATATCAGGAGCTACCATTTATGGAGATAAGCTAAAATCACTGTTGTAGAAGTATCTTATGACAGTTTAAAACACATCAGCACCATTCCCGCTTTATCTTGTTTTCTTTTCCTACCTTGCCATGTTCATTCATGTGAGCCCTGGCTATGTGTCCATGAGGGCCCTGAGAGAAATCCTGAGATCACTGCCATCTCCCTTCCTCTTTGCCATTGTGTCCGGTGGGGACCTGATGGAGGGGGTCTGAGCTCTCCAGCTGTCTCATGAAGCTTGAACTAAAATGGCTCCTGGAGGTCGAGCTGGATTAGGTAGAGAAAGCACAAAAACAAAAATACATTTTGTTCATTGGTTGGTTGGTTTCAAAAACACTTTTGGAAAATCAGACTTTGATTTTTCACTTTATCTGAGGCTTCCGGTTGTTCCCAAGGGGTTTATTTAAAACAAAGGGAAAGTCACCTATGTTATATAAAATATGAGTGCATCCCTCTAAAGATCAAGCGCAAGGCAAGGATTTCTGCTCTTACCACTTTTACATTGTACTGGAGTTTCCACCTGGCACGAGGTAATATATTAATATGTACGTACATACATTATAGATACTATATAAAATTGGAGGCATATGGATTGAGAGAGAAGTTGTAAAACTGTCTTTATTTGCAAAGGACATGACTCTGCATGTAGAAAATCTTAAGGAATCTACAAAAAGCAATTGTGTTTTTGTATGTTGTCAATGAACTTTCTGAAAATGAAATTTAAAAAACAGTTACATTCATAATGGCATTACAAAAAACAAAATACTTAGGAATATATTTAGCAAAAGATGTGTCAGGCTCATATGCTGCAAACTAGAAAACACTGTTGAAAAAAATTAAAGAAGATCTAAATAAAGTGAGATGTTCATGGGTTGTCAGACAATATTGTTAAGATAGCATTTCTCTTCAGATTGATTTACAGATTCAATTTAATGCCTGGCAAAATCCTTAAACTTGCTTTTTTTCTCTCTTTCTAAAACTTTTGTGGAAATTCAAAGGAGAGCAACGGTAAGAGACTCATACTTTCCAATTACAAAATTTACTATTAAGCTACAGTAACGAAGACCATGTGGTACTGGAGAAAGGTTAGAATATAGATCAATGGAGCAGAATTTAGAGTTCAGAACTGTACCCTTATATTTATGGTTAACTAATTTTTTTTAACATCTTTATTGGAGTATAATTGCTTTACAATGGTGTGTTAGTTTCTGCTTTATAACAAAGTGAATCAGTTATACATATACATA
>NC_041217.1:133460932-133483896 GCF_002837175.3 Physeter macrocephalus | reverse complement strand
TGTCCTCAAGTCCATTCTCTACATCTGCATCTTTATTCCTGTCCTGCCCCTAGGTTCTTCAGAACCATTTTTTTTTTAGTTTCCATATATATGTGTTAGCATACGGTATTTGTTTTTCTCTTTCTGACTTACTTCACTCTGTATGACAGACTCTAGGTCCATCCACCTCACTACAAATAACTCAATTTCGTTTCTTTTTATGGCTGAGTAATATTCCATTGTATATATGTGCCACATCTTCTTTATCCATTCATCCAATGATGGACACTTAGGTTGCTTCCATCTCCTGGCTATTGTAAACAGAGCTGCAATGAACATTTTGGTACATGACTCTTTTTGAATTATGGTTTTCTCAGGGTATATGCCCAGTAGTGGGATTGCTGGGTCATATGGTAGTTCTATTTTTGACAAAGAGGGCAAAGCAGTTCTATGATCTTTTCAGCAAATGGTACTGACACTTGGATATACACATGCAAAAATTTTAGATGTTTCCCTTGTACCGTATAAAAAATTAACTCAAAATGGATCATAGACCTAAATGTAAGAGCTAAAACTATAAAACTTCTAGAATTAAACATAGAAAAACATAGAGTAACTCAGGAGGGAGGGAGTTTCCCCGAGGAGGTGACATTGAGCAGAAAGTCTATTGAAATGAGGAAATAAACTATGCAAAGTTCTGGGAGAAGAGTATTCCATACATCAGGCAGGTAAAATAGAAGCTGTAGATGTCCAGAGATGAGAGTAAATTGTGCATCTTTAAGGAGCAAGGAGACCAGTATGGTAGGTTTCATTGTGACACTGAACTGAACAAAGATCTCTTAGAAAGGGCCTAAAAAGCACTACCTATTAAGAAAAAAATTAACAAATTAGACTTAATCAAAATGAAAGTTTTCTGATCTTAGAAAGATACCAATGAGAAAATGAAGTGTTAAACTGCAGACCAAGAGAAAATATTTGCAAATCTTACATTTGGCAAAGACCTTGTATCCAAAATAGAAAGAGAACTCTTACAACTTAATAATCAAAAGATAAATAGCCCAATTCAAAAATGAGCAAAAAATTTAAACAGACATATCACAAAAGAAGATATATGGGTGGTCAATAGGTACATGTAAGCTGCTTGAGGTCATTAGTTATCAGGGAAACGCAAATTAAGGCACAATGAGATAAAACTACATATCTACTAAGATGGCCACAGTTAAAATGTATTACAAAACTAAGTTTTATTGAGGATTTAGAACAACTGGAACTTTCATGGATTAATACTGGGATTGAAAATGTTGTAAGTACTTTGGAAAAAAGTTTAGCAGTTTTTTTTTTTTAATCAAGTTAAATAGACACTACTACTTGTCCCAGTAATTCTAAAACTAACTAGTTTCTAAAGGTAAATAAAAACATTTTGCTCACAAAAACACTTGTACAAAAATGTTCGTAGCAGTTTTATTCATAATAGCTCCAGACTGAAAACATTCTAAATATCTTCATCAGATAAATGAGAAAAAAGTTCTATTCATACACTAGAATATTACTCAGCAATTAAGAGGAACAAATTACTGATTCATGCAATAGTATTAATGATTCTCAAAAAAATTATGCTAAGCAGAAGAATCCAGGGCACATACAGTGAGATTTCATTTATATGAAGTTCTAGAATGAGCAAAACTAATTTATAGTGACAGAAAGTAGATATGTGGTTTACCTAGGGCTTGAGGTAGAGGCATTGAGTACAAAGTATCTTGAGAACATTTCTTGGGATGATGTAAATGTTCTGTATCTTAGAGAACAAATAGTTACATGGGATTTTTCATTTGTCAGTCTCATCAACGTGTACACTTAAAGTGTTGTAATTTATTATTTTAAAATTATACCTCAATAAAGTTGATTTAAAAGTAAAATTAAAAATCACCAACCTGAAACGATGAGAAATCTTAAACTTATTTCTAAAACAGGCACCAAACATAAAAATTTTTATTACAACTCCTAATAAACATTCAATGATTAAATATTTCCTATATTACATAAAATTTTAAGGTCATATAAAAAGATATAAAACTTACCAACTTGTTTTATGAGCCTAGTAAAATTCTGATACCAAAAATTAATAAAAGTAGATAAAAGGAAAGAGAAAAAGTTAGGTCAAACTTTTTTATGAACATAGATAGAGTAATACTGAACAAGCTATTAGGATATCAAATTAAGCATTTTAATAATACTAACAATAAAAGCAACAAGTAGGGTTCACCACAGAAATGAAAGGATTATTCACACCCTAAAAATGTTTAAAAATGTATCTCACTCCATTAAACAATTTAAAAAGAAATAACCAAATTATCGTATTAAAGGACACTTGGAAAGCATTTGATAAAACTTAACACAGTCCTGATAAATTATTTTAGCAAGCTTCCCCCTTCAGTCCTGAGACAAAGTAATAAGACAAGAAAAAGTAAAAAGATGTTTGACTTTTATTAACTGTAGATAATATGCTTATTTATATGTACAAATTTAAGTGAGTCAACTGAAAATTTATTAAAAGTAATAAAGGAGTTCAGTAAGTTAGCTTGGTATGTGATTAATAAACAAAAATCACAAGTTTCCTACTATCAACAAAGCAATTAAAAACAATTTGGGAATAAACACATTACATTAAAAATCGAATAGCTAAATAGAATCTACAATACCAAGGAATTAACCTAGCAAAAAAATATGTGAGAACCATATGAAGAAAAATATAAAATTTTAATGGGGCTATTCAAGAACTGAATAAATGGAGAGGCATTTATTCAATTTTGTAAAGTTATTATAACTAAATTAATTAATATCTATTTAAAAGTTTCTCCTGAAGAATTGTTGCACAAAGTGCCAGAAATGTTTTTGAAAAGAATACATATAATTAAAATACACAAAATTAATTGTATATATGCACTTAGGCAAATTGGATTAGTTGCCTAATTAACATTGAATTTACTTTTACTTTTACTAAGGTTACCATCTCTCAAGGCAATGTGCTCAGATAATAAAACACATTTGCTAACCTCTCTTGTATTTAGAAGTGGTCATGTATTAATTACTGTACATAGTAATATCACTAGGCAGGGATTTGGGGAAAGCTCCTTAAAAGAAGGCATGCTCAACTCCATACACTCCTTCTTCTCTTTGCCTTCCTTCTCATTTTAGTCTGGAATACAAATGTGATGCTGGGAGTGAAGCAATCATCTTGCAACCATGAGGTAATGAGACATGAGGATGAAAACTATACTCAGGATAGTTGATCAAAAAATGTGAAGGCTCTGTTCTTGATGTGAACAAGGGCCACATCAGCCTGGACTCTTGAACTTTTGGCTTCCTGTTTTGTGAGCACACTAAATTTCTCATTTCATTAAGCTACTGTAGGCAGTTTTCTGTTATCCTGTGACATAAAGAAGAATGCAATCTCTAAGTGTAAAATGCTTCAAAGCTACAATAATTAAAATATTGTGCATTGTGATATTAATGCTAGAATAGACAAATATGTGAGTGACAGTCCATAATTTACATTTATAAATATAAATACTATATATATAGTATATATATATACATTAGTATTAGATATATATATATTATTATACATGTAATATATATATTAGTCTTCATAACATAGGCATTGAAAATCTGTACCATGTGTGGGGCAGCTAATTTAAAGCAGCCAATAGATGAAGAAAAATTTCACCAGGACAAATCTGGCCATCTTTGGAAGTTTTCCCACATTCTGAGAGCCTGCCCCCCTTGTCCGAGCAGCTGCACAGTGATCTCCCTTTTTGGACTGTGGTGCTCTCTGTATATTCTGCCCTTCACATCATAGAGCATCCCCAGCTCGTTGCCCTCTATGACCTAATTTGCTCATCCTTGTTTTTCATCACTATCTGCCTATGGGAGTCTTTGTCCTGCCCTGCCTCAAGCTGGTGTCAAATGATCCCTAACATTGGACCTTTCACAATTGGTAAATTGGTAAATTCTTGCTGATTCACTCTTTAACTCAAAAGTCAATTTTCCTGTTAATGTTCAGGATTCCATCCTCTGCACTCCTTCCTGCCACCCATTTATGCTGATTGATTAGGTCAGAAAGCTCAAGCTTTTCATTTAGTTCTTAACACCCTTGTCATTTAAGTCCATTAGTATTTGAATAGTGGACTTTAAAATATTATATTAAGTTTTATTGCTTTTTGACAAAGGCAGTTCAAGAATTATTTCTGAATACCTTATAGAAACCATAAAATGTCAGAGTTACAAGGGCCCTTGGAGATCATCTGCTATTACCTCTTATTTTACAGATGGAGAAAGTGCAGCCCAGAGAGGGGAATGATTTGCCCATTGCAGCACATGTCATTAGTGAAGGAGCTGAAGATAAAAGCCTAGAATTTTCTTGATTTTCACATTAATCTCCAGTTGTTTGAGTTTTCTTCCTTGCTAAGGGCCACCCTATTTATTTGTCTTCCTGTTATCATTTGGGGATTACTGTTCTTCACTGTCAGGAGGAGATGGGCCCATAAAGAATAATTCCAATTTCTTTCTCCATCCTCTCACTTGTTTTCCCCAGGACATGAGGACTGATTTATCTAATTGGAGAAGTGGCAAAAACCTAACAACTCTGCCAAGTAGGAGCAAAGTCACTGAAATGGCATTTCAGCAGTGTTGGCCCATCTCTCTCTCATTCTTTTGAACCACCTGGTCCTACACAGAGTGGGTTGCCATGCTTTTACTCTCCATATTATCAAAGAATCAAACAGAGGCTGGTCTTTGCTTCATCCAGCTACAACTACATTGTAAAATCAGCTTCTCATGTGTTCTGATTTGTATATTCAGTATGGGGGTAGGAGACCTTATCATAATTCTTCAATTTAACTTTACTAGTAATAAAACTAACTATACTTCAATCCTTACTTTATTCTTTGTGTCTGTTCATGAAAGACTAAAAACCTGGAAGGGAGAAGTGATGTATTAAGCTTGCCGTAATAGCTAGTATTTGTTTCTATGTTTTGAGCACCTAGGTGTCAGGTTATGGATTTTAGGGCTGAGTGTCAGAGAGGGGAAGTGTTTGGAGCACTACAAGAGGCTGAATTACCTGGTTAATTACAATGGCATTCTAAAATGCAAATTTGGTTATATTATTCTACTTGAAGTGATTCTAAGCTTCCCATGCCCTAGTATTTTCCAAATGGATGTGAATACCCTGTGGATGGATATATAATATGGTACCAAGAGACAAGGATGTGTTAGAATATCTATTTCTCTTTATTTTTCATAACTTTCTTATTTCCTTTTTGCATATTTTATAATGTACATAATCTATCAGAGAAATACATGTTAAGTTTATACATTGAATGTGCATATACTGGGAATGAGTGCCCAAAAGCATTGACTCATGAGGGTAACCAATTAAACAAAAGTTTGGATACCTCCGATCTAGGATTTTAAATTCTTCCTATGAACTATAAGCCTATCTGCTGTCAGTTTGACACTTTAGCCTCATTTCTTTCCAATCCTCTTCTTTGAAATCATTCTTTCAATCAGTATTTATTTAAGGCTTATTCTGTGCCAGGCACAGTGAGAGGCAATGGAGAACATTACTGAAGAAGAGTGACAGACTGCTGACCATCATGGAGTTTACTTTCTACCTGGGACTACAGGGAGAAAATCTGAAAATCTGAAAAATCTTGCCTGGGGGCCCAGCGAAGGCCTTCTTAAGAAAGTGGTATTTGAGTTCAGAAGGATGAGTTCTTTCTAGCTATAACAAATTACTGGAAGTTCCTAGAATTTGTTAAAGTAACCCACCTAACACTTATATGGCTTAGTCCTGCTGTTTTGAAAGCTCTTTCTCCAGCCCACACCCACTTTTTCATATAAATTCTCATTCTCATCTTAGATTCTTATGGAAACCCACTCATTCTCTGAACTACTTACATTATGGCACTTACTTCCTATATCAAAATTTTCTTTGTGTATATTGGCCTTTGGCACTGATCTTGTTTCTCACTGGCAGCACATTGCTTGGAGTATGGTATGTTGAATTGGGTAGAAACTCCCTAGTATTCAGTCATATCAAACTATTTTCTATGTTATTTGTACAAAATATTCTCCATATCTGGAAAGTTCTTTCCTATTTATTCACCTGTTTAAGTCTGAGTTACTCCACACAATTTAAATCTCTTAGGGAAGCCTTCTTTAGGCCACAGGAGATGGTGTTCTTTGCTTTCTTTCCAGACTTTCTAGATGGCCAGAGTATTTGAACATTCCACAGAATAAGTAATCAATAGTATTGCAATTATGTGTTTAGTGGTCTGTTTCTACAACAAAATCATGATCAAATTGATGGGAAGAATATTTCTTATTACCTTTTGTATTTTTTCCTAACATCCAACATTGTACCTAGCACATAGTATGTCCTCAAAGTGATGGTTTGAGTAAAATAATAAAAAAATGCACATTACTATCATAACCTATAAGGCAATCCTAACATCTAGTTTCACGTAAAAGGGAGCAATAAGAACACAGCGGGAAGTAAGTTCTCTGAGTGTTCATTTGTATGTTCATATGTGAACATATGGTGCCTTCATCTTAGTGTATGACTAAGGGTTAATGATATATATAATCTGTGTTTAGTTTTTGCTTGTTTATTGCCTGTCTTCCTTTCTATAATTTAAAGCACACTGTGAAAAAGTCCTTGTCTAATTTACTGCCATGTCTTAGCTCCCAATAATTCCTGGCTCATAGTAGGTGATAGGTAAAAATTGTGTTAAATGATAAATAAATAATACTTACTTAGGGCTTGATATGTGCGAATAGTTTGTCTGGCATCCTGCATATACTTCCTCATTCAATACTCACAATAACCCCGTGTTGCTGATGAGTCAATTGAGGTTGGGGAAGTGAAGTGACAAGCCCAAAGTCCCCTAGCTCTTAAGTTCAGAGGCAGGCACTCAAACCCAGGACACTCTGGCTCCAAAGTCTACATTAAAGTGAAGCCAAATTATCCTTACATTAAAAAAAAATTGCCCTTGGGTACATTTCTTAATTAACCCCACCCCTGTGTTTAGAGAAAAGAAAGCTGTGAACCAAGAATAAATTATATTGCCTTGTAAACTGTGAACTGCAAACTTGTGAAGTAAGGGTAAATTAATTGTGACCAGAACATGGTCCCAGCCCAGCCATATATGGCTCTCACAACAACTTGGAGATGACAGAGGAGGAGAAATGTGTCCACACGGAGCCCAATCTTTCTCCAGTTCATTTCTGGAGGACTGACAGCAAAGCAGCCTTTCTTATGCAACTGGCTAGGCTGGGAACTTGTCCAAATGCTTGAAGGTGACTTTGATTCTCGGTGGTTTGGCTGAAGGTAACTCTGACCTCGGTGGGGGTAGGTCGTGGGCAAGAGCTGGCTCCTTTGACATCACCTTGCAGCATGTGGCTCAGCCTCTGTCTGACTTGGGCACTTTGTGCAAGAAACTTTTTCTTTCCAAACAACATACCCTCCTTCTGACCTTACATCGAGAATCATTTTTATTCCAGAGCGATAACAAGTTTTTCCATGCTCCCATGGCTGCTGACTGTAACCGAAGGCAAATGTGAAAGGCAAATGGATCCAGGGTGACATGTCCTGTCACTTTCTAGGCCGTAGACACGAGATGGTGTGAGGTTATATGTGGCTTCCTTGGCAGCCTTGAGCCTGGTCTGTGGCAATGGAGCTAGCAAATGAGTGATTGTGAATGTTCACACAAGAGTGTACAAAGGGAGAAGACTTCTTGGAACAAAGAAAGGAACTCCAATTTTATCCAGTCTTGATCATTACATACATTGTCCGATTTGAATGCATTTAATATGTTCATTTATCATGCTCCTACTGTACTGTATGCATATACACACAAGGAAATATAGTATACAATCTCTGAGAACATGTGTTTAACAGAAACCTACATGGAATGAGCCATGTGAAAATCTGGGGACTAGTTACCAGTCAGAGGCAAATGTAAAGGCTCTGAGGTGAGAGAATCCCTGTGTGTTCTAAGTGTAGCAAGAAGTCCAATGTGTCCAGAGAAGAGGGAATGAAGGAAATGGTGGTAGGAGATGAAGTCCAACAAGAAGCCAGGAGTTAGGGAACCATTGTACCTACCTCTTAGACTGTTTTAGTCCATATAATGGAAAATCCATGGGAAGATTCTGAGCAGGAAAGGGGCATGACTTGACTTCCTATGCTAAAAGGAACACTCCGCTGGGGAGTGGAGAATAAACCTTGGGAATGTGAGAACAGAAGCTGACCGACAGGTGAAGAAGCTATCACTGCAACCCAGGAGAGAGCAACGCTGGCTTAGACTAGAAAGTGGAGATAGAAGTGGATGGTGAGAAGCTACAGGATTCAAGATATGTTTTGAAGGTGGAGCCTGAAAGATTTGCTAATATGTTAGATATGGAATGGGATGGAAAAAGAGAAGCTGATGATGACAAGCTTTGGCTTGAACTGTGTATATTAAGGTGGGGAACAGGGTAGGAAAGGTGTGAATCTGGTTTTAAGAGGGAAATCAAGAGCTCTCTTTCAACATATATTAGGTTCAAGATGTCTATTAACCATCCCAGGGAGATGTTAAGTAAGCAGTTAGTTATGTAAGTTCAGAATTCAGTTGGGGCTAGAAATAAAAATTTATAGTTAGCATCATATATTTAAAGTGATGGAATTGGATGATATCATCTAGGAAGTAAATTCAGGTAAAGAAGAGAAATCTTAGAAAAAAAGGACTGATCCCTAGTAACTCCAATAATTTATTAACTAAGGTATTATTCAACTCCAAATAATTCAACCTATTCTTTGTTGGGCCATTTTCTATGGCCTAATAGGGATTTTAAAATGTATAAGATAAAGACTTTGCCCTCAAGGAAAAGAGGTTGGTGTACTGCAAAGAACATTGCCAATGAGCACTAAACCTGCCCTACCTCTTACCAGATGTGTGATGTTGTACAAATTACTTAATCTTTTTGGCTTTCAGTATTTCTGTCTTACAGGTGAGGTGATAAGTATCTATGTCAGCAGTTTTATGAGAATTAAGTTACCTATCAAGTGTATAATAGTCTATAAATTCTAAATTGTTTCTCTTCAAAGAATGCTCATTTGGGGGCACTGTTCCCCCATACATCTTCCACGTAGTCCAGACTCTAAGCTGCATCAGGGCAGGGAGCAATTTTATCTTGTTTTCGTGCCTAGCATCATAGGTTCTCAATAACTATCTGTGGAGTAAATTAAGTGTGAAAACAGTAAGTGCATTTGGATAGGATTTAGGTGCCCGGATACTTACATGAATCAAAGTAAATTCATTTCCCTCACATCACAGAATTTCCATACAGCCCAGGCATTTCAAGACAGTGAAACTCAGAGAGAAAAGACAAGCAAGATAAAATACATAATCCAAAATGAATGACAGAATTTTTTTCCAACACTGTATTTGCATGTAATTCAAACATGCTGGACTACTTTTATGCCATTTAGAGCAAAGCAATGCATCTAAATAAAACAAATATCTAATTTTTAAAAATATTGTAGGGGCTTCCCTGGTGGCGCGGTGGTTGCGCGTCCGCCGGCCGATGCAGGGGAGCCGGGTTCGCGCCCCGGTGTGGGAGGATCCCGCGTGCCGCGGAGCGGCTGGGCCCGTGGGCCGTGGCCGCTGAGCCTGCGCGTCCGGAGCCTTGCTCCGCGGGGGGAGAGGCCGCAGCGGGGGAAGGCCCGCATACCACAAAAAAAAAAAAAAAAAAAAGAAAAAAAAAATATTGTAGAAATTTACCAATCTTTAATATTTTGATTAACATCACAACTACTACTACTAATAAAACTAATATTTATTACTAATAATTAACAATTATGTATTATATTTTCTTAAAAATTCAATGGTGAGGAGTATATAGCAACAACACACAATGGGATTTTTGAGAGATGCTTACACATCTGTAGTACCCTAGTCTCAGGGTTTCAGTAGCTCACTTTTCATCCTCTTCTTTGCGTTCTTCTGAAGTCTGAAACTCTTCTTCAAGGACAAATGACTCCTGTCATCCCTGTATCTACATGCATTTTGTTTGTTTGTTGTTTGTTTAAATGCAAATTAATTTAGATTCTCTGTGTGTCCTGCCCTCAGATCATCCCCCCCCCAACTCTCCCTCTTTTTTAAAAAAAATTTATTGGAGTATAGTTGATTTACAAAGTTTTATTAGTTTCAGGTGTACAGCAAAATGAACCAGTTATACATATGCATATATCCACTCTTTTTTAGATTCTTTTCCCATATAGGTCATTACAGAGTATTGACTAGAGTTCCCTGTGCTATACAGTCGGTTCTTATTAGTTGTCTATTTTATATATAGTAGTGTGTATGCCTACTCTCCCTCTTGATGGGGACCTTCTTTCTTAGGAGTCACAGCAGGGAAGGTGTCCAAGCAAGGGAGGAATCCAGTGGCTTGGAACTGCTTTTATAATCCTTATACGATATGTTAGAAAGGTTGACTACAAAAGGAAACACATACTTCTTAAAGAAATGGGGTCTGAATGGAACCTATGG
This sequence comes from Physeter macrocephalus, assembly GCF_002837175.3. Taxonomy (NCBI): domain Eukaryota; kingdom Metazoa; phylum Chordata; class Mammalia; order Artiodactyla; family Physeteridae; genus Physeter; species Physeter macrocephalus. The sequence goes on along the minus strand of NC_041217.1, from coordinate 133,473,328 downwards.
CAGTGTCATGATCGCTGAGGGGAAGTTAAAAGGGAGAGGATGTGTGAATGGCCTTTTCTCACAGACAGGGCTTCTGCACTCTCTTCATATTCTCACCTGCATTCATTTCCTCACTGTATCAGTCTGCTAGGGCTGCTGTAACAAGTACTACAGACTGGGTGGCTTAAAAAAGAGAAATATATTTCTCACAGTTCTGGAGCCTAGAAGGCCAAGATCAAATTATTGGGAGGACTGGTTTCTTCTGAGGTCTCTCTCCTTGGCTTGTAGCTGACTGTCTTCTCCCTGTGTCTTCACGTGGACTTTCCTCCATGTGTGTCTGTGTCGTAATCTCCTCTTCTTATAAGGACACTAGTCATATTGGATTAGAGCCCACCCCAGTGACATCATTTCAACTTAATTACCTCTTTAAATGGGTACTGGGGATTAGAACTTTAAACATATAAATTTGGGGGAGGACACAGTTCAGCCCACATGACCTATATAGGAGGTTTTCCCCACGGCTGTTTCTCTCTGATTTTCCACCTTGGGAAGATCTGGGAAGCCCCAAGAGCACAGTAAATTTAAAAAACATAAAATTTGAGTTAGTACATAGTATGACTACTAGTTGAGTACTGTAGTGGATGGAGGCTTGAAAGAGCATTAACTGTACTTCTTATCAAACTCTAACCTCTGGAATTTACACTTCTTATTCACAACTTATGAATGGATGAATGAAGAAAAAAAGAGCTTCTAACTATACTGGCATATATTTCCACAACAATTTATTTTTACCCCTAGGTGTCAGGAATGTCTATTTCTTTCAAGAGGCTGACAAAAACTTATCTGTTGAGTCGAGAAAATCTCAGAATCAAGCAGCCAGATCCTTCCTTTTGCCCTGAGAAGTTCTGAGGAAGAAAATAGGTCAGCATTAACGAAGGCAATATTTTCAACTTGACAAATTGGTCTCTTTGTGTTCTTTGGCTGTACTCAATGACAGAAATGTAAGAACATGTTCAAATGAAGGAGGTAATAATCTGCCTGTGTCAAGTTTGGGGCTTGGTTTGGTTCTGCGTCATATTGAAAAAGTGACATTGGCATACCAAGACATCTTCAGAGGTTGATTGACTGCAATAGGAAAGGACTGGAAACCAGGAGACATTTAGAAAGGTGGAAGAAATCAAAAATGTTTCACCTGTTAAAAAAAGGATGGGGGTAAAAAATAAAACTATCTCCTTTTACTTATTAAGAGAGTCACATGGAGGGAGGTGGGGACTAAGTTCATGTGTCTCAAGAAGGCAAATCTAGGACCAGTGCATGGAAATATCAGGGAGCAGACATGGGTTAAGGAATAATTACCTAATTGAGCTGCTCAACAGTGCTTCTAAAGGTAGGAGGAGGGTTAAAGTTAATGTTCATTGTGCTCTTCATATTTTGCTCTTCTGTATTTTCCAGTTTTTTTCTCTAAAGAATTATAATTCATGTTATAATCAGAGAAGAAAACAAATACATGTTCTAGTGTAAAGAGAAGAGAGAACTAACATTTATTGAGATACTATTTGCCCAGTATTTGACATATGTTACTGGATAAAACAGCAATAGTCTAAAGTTAGTTGGGTATACATATGAAAGATTATTTTTTCCAGTCACTGCTCTCAGATGTGCTATTTTTATCATCTAACTTTTTTGATGAGTGCTATAATTTTCTAATCACTTTAAATTTTTAAAAATTCAGTCAGTACAACATTAAATTTCAAACTGATTAACCAACCCCTCCTCACCAATCAGTTCAAGTTTGACCCATGCCTCTAGGGGACTACAGCCATGTGGTGTATGTGTATGTGTATGTGTATGTGTATGTGTATGTGTATGTGTATGTGTATGTGTAGGGGGTGTGATCCATGCTTCCACACTTTCATTCCTCATGCTTCTCCCTCCTCTATATCTTGTTCTGCCTCCACAGGAGGAAGGGATTAGGGGAAGTGGGGAAAAATATTTATATTTAAATGGATCTGCAGTTATATCTTCTATCAGATGTTGCTACTCCTCCTCAGGACACAGATTGGTCTGTGTGGCAGGTGTCCAAACAAAGGCTTTTTTGTAGGGCTCGTGTATGTTCTTGCACAGTTTTACAATTGGTATATTCCATTCCTACTCTACTTTTTTTTCCTCCATAAAATACAACTACAGCAATCCCATTGGAAATACACCTCATCCTCTTGCAGCCAGGGTCCCCATGCTAGCGTGGAGTTGCTCTCCTGGCTGGCACTGGCAAGGTGACTCCAAGTCACCTCTGGAGTCTTCTGATCCTCAGGAAAGTCATCTGTTCTTATTACATCAAGTGGTGGGCATGAACCTGTTTGAAATCTCTATTCTCCACACTACCATCTTCCTCTAACCCTCTTCTTCCTTGCTCAAAGGGGCACTGGGTGGATCAAAACTCCATTGTGTAAGCAGTTGTCTAAGCAGGGAATGAGATGCCAGTCTCTCCTCCTTGAAGGTAATCCTATTCTTTGGCATTGATTCTCTTGAGCCCTCTATCATTGGCTTTGGGATGAAAAAGAAAAAGCAGCAGCACTCCTCCTTCTAGGTCAACTACTCATATCTCTTATGATGCTCACTTTCCCTTCTGTCATTTTCCTTCTTAAATTTGAGGAAAGGGAGAACTGGTTGATCATAGGTGGTACCAGGGATGTTTTCCTACTTCTTACTGAGCACTGAGAAAGGCCCAGTTGTTGGCAGTTGTTTTGGTTGTTCTTGCCATATAATATTGGATTTTTAATTTTCTTTTAATGCTCTGTTTGGAGTCCTACTCTACTCTCCTGCTCTAGGGCAATAGGAAAAATCCTGTTTATCATCCGTGATATATACCTGATACCATTTAACCCTCATGAAAAACTATAAAGAAATACTATTGCCATTTTATTGACAAGGACATTGAGACTCCAAGAGGCTAAGAAAGTACCTACTGTTGCTTCCTGTAAGGGGAAGAGCCAGGGGGGAACCCAGGCCTGGCTGACTTAAAGTTTTTCTTTGTCCACTCCACCAGTAGTGGCCATCTATGTCCAGAGTTATGAACATGCTTTTGTCTAGAAGACCCAGTTTTTACCATGACCAGTCATTTAGACTTGGGTTCCTCCTGTTCAAAAGAGGGATAAGTGTAGTGTCTATCCTCAGAGGACTATTTGGAGGATTGGAGGTTATTATAAATCTAAAGTGTTTAGCTCTAAGAGGAAGTACACACAATGTTCTGGGTTCTCATCCTGCAGAGAGTTGACTCAGACAGTACTACTGGATGCATCACAAAAGATGTTCTAATGGTTGAGGACCCTACCCCTATAACCCTCTTCCTATGAAAAGGGAAGTGGTGTAGGGATTATCTGACTGACTTCCTGCTTATAAGGAGAAGAGCTTCTAGGTGCCACCTCTGGTATCAACCTGTTTCCATAGAGTTCAGCAATGGTGAGATGGCTTCCTGCAAAACTTCTGACAAGAGTAAGGAAATGAGATTTCACAAGCATCCCAGATTTGTCTCTCCTTGAGAGTTGTAACAATTGCTGTAATTTTGTCAAATTAGTAATGATCCACATGGTAGTGACAGCAATAATATACACAGTGGGTTATACATAGAGCTGCACACAAATAATGAGCTCCTTGTGCCTGGAAAAGGTTGAACCAAAGGCTAGGTGGTCATCTTCTAACCATCTGAAGAGAGGATTCCAGCATTGGGTCAAAGATTAAGGAGAGGACCTATAGGTTTCCATTGAACTATGGATTTCTCTCAGACTATGTCTGACTCGAATTGGTTGCATGGATCCAAGCTTTCCTTCTCGGCTTAAACCACTCCATTCTGTTCCCATTTTGAGCCAGCAAATGTACCCCATCTCCAAGGGTGTCCAGTTCATCTGCATCACTGAATGGTAATTCTGACAAAGAAGAAAAACAGAGCTCATTCCTTGAGCCAAACATACCACATTTATTTTTTCCTTTCCCAAATATGCAGACAGTTTATTCAGAGAGCCTAGTGGTTCAGCTCTTATTATATATTATTCCTAATAGACGTGTTTGCTCACATCTCTCAGACTGCACCGTGGGGGAGCTGTGAGATGATTTCTTCCATTTTTCCAGATCATATTTAATACAGATGCAAGCCACATTTTTCGTAGTGTGACATAATCTCATCAGAATGATAAATTCCTTCCGTTCCAGAACCAATAGGCATTCAACTTTGCCTAAGAGAAGTACTTATTGGATACTTTTGGATTCCCCTATCACTATTTGTTACCAAAAGTAACACTACTCTAGGGCTAGACCCACACAGCCTTATTTCTTTGGGTTGACAAACACTTTTCAGGTTGGCTTAGCGTGAACTGCTAGTGAACAACTGCATCTGTGAAAGTTAATGTCCTGTACCTTAGCCCAGATGAATAAATTCATCTCTTTATTGGCACCATGAAGACTTTCCATTTTTTGAACACTAAAAGTTCTTTTTTATGCATTAGGAGAAATTTTCAGCCAAGGCCATCTGATTTCCGAAACAGAGTTTTTAAATGTTCCCAGTTAAGTAGAAAAGGCAAAGATGAAAAACTAAAATAATAAAAAGAAAGAAGAAAAAAGAAAGAAAGAAAGCCAACCAACTACACTAAAAAACATTTAAATCCATTTCTCTATGGGCTAAATTTCCTCAAACACAGAAAAAGCCTAGAGGTTGGAAGCTTGTTTTTTATTTCTTTTTTAAATGTTACTTTTTTTCAATTTATTTTTATATTGGTAGATGATGTGAGACTCATTACATTTTATAGGCCTGAACAAAATCTTAAAATTTCTTACTAATATTATGCAATGACATAATGCCATTTGTAGAGGTGTCACATAAAGCAATTGACTTTTACTGGCTTCTGATGGCAGGACTTGCCATTTTATATTCTGTTTTATGTAAGCGGTTTCCATATTTATCAAGCTCACAGGATTTCTCAAGTTGCTTAATTATGGTAGGAAGAAGATATCTCTGTGGCCTGACACAAGAGCTTATTAAAGCTCCTTTTAAAAAGGGAATAGAAGAAGTGGGGAGGTGAATGAAATTAACATTTAATAAATGCCTGCTATGGGCTGGATGCTGTAATGTACAGATAAAAGAAGAGGCACCTATCATGAAGTAGGCACTGCCTTGACAATACTCTGGAAGGTGTATGTAGTTTCCTAATTTCACAGACAAGCAAACTGAGGCTCAGTTGTTATGCCCAATGTTACAGCAGCTATTAAGTGGAGGTGCTAGGATATCCACTCAAATTTGACTTCAGGTCCATGCTATAAAGTCACAAAAGACAGCATTGCTCACATAATAGTGCCTCAGATTCTATTGCTTTGGAAGTGGGTAGGTTCTCCCTTTGAGAATTCCTGCTCAGAGGATGAAGTTTCAGGAGGACCTATCCAGTGAATTAAAAATTGGAATTTATTTTTATCACCAAGATCTCTACTCATTTGTTTCCAAAGTTTAATTAAAGGAACTCTACATCATCAAAGGAAATAAGACTACATTTTGCAGAATGTTATTAAAAAATTATGCAAGATAAGAAAGCTCCCTATATCCTGATATTCCATCCTTATGTTACTGAGTTCCTTCCCTGGAGAATCCGTCTTTTTCTTTTCACCTAGTCCTGCAGCCTCCACATCTGGATGAGGCAGCTTCTTAAGTAAGAGAGAGAGGTGTAGCAGAGATTGGTGGGAAAAGGAATCCAAGTCACACTGACTAATAGAATATTAATGCTCTACCAGACCTGAGAGATTCCCTAATCAAGATTTTGATTTTTTTAAAAAAGTTAAATAATTAATTAATTTTTGGCTGCATTGGGTCTTCGTTGCTATGCGCAGGTTTTCTGTAGTTGTGGCAAAAGCTTTTGATTTTTATACTGGAAAATTGTGAGGCCCTGAAAGGGAACTAAAAAGCTTTTACTTATAATCTTCCACTGATCCATCCCCATCAATTGGAAGTAATGCTTGGCCAAAGGGTTAAAGTATACATAGTTACAAACTGATGGTCACATTGCCAGCTGCAATGTCTTGGGAGGGGCCATGGTCCCTAGCACTCTGAGCTTACCACTCTCACATCAGTTACCACAAGGATGTCATGGTTTTATCTTGCTAGCATTGACCTCATTGTTTTCTGTGCATTTCCCTTACCTTCTGCTCTCACTGGTCCTCAGGACCAACTTTCCTTCTCCCAGTCCAAAATGAAGTGAAAATAAAGATTTGAAGAATTTGTTTATTTCTGTGGTTGAGGTAGAGTCTCAAATTTTTGGATACATGCATGAAGAGTCCCTGAGATTAGATAATTCCCAGATATGGGGGAAGAAAAGTGAAAAGGCAGAATAGTGATTTAGATGGGAGAAGGATAGGTGGGAAGAACTGGATAAGGATTCCTTTAATTGAGAGGCAGAGAAGCAACATTAGGACCAGAGGGAACAAATGGTAGGAAAACAGAACAAGCTTTCCTTGAGCATGGATATTTCACCTGATGGACAATTTCCCTTCAACATTACTGGGCATTGTTAATCCAAGTCAATGTGAATCGACTGAGCAGAGAGAGGGATGCTGGACAGCTTGATGAGGATAGCGTCATGGAGGAAGAAGCTGGCTCCCTGACCAATGTGAAAACAAGCAGATCAAGTGGTGCAGTAGTGACACCAACACCATCACACAGGATATGGTACTTGCGCTCCTTCCTCTCTATTGTGAGCAACTGGTGGGAGAGCTGTGTCATTCCCTGTGTAGCCCCAGCCAGCTGTTATAGTTTCTCATGTACGGCAGGCACTTGGAAAAAGTTTGTTGAATAAGCGAGCCAGTGTATGAAGTAATTGGTGCAAATTAACAGTGAGTTTAATGATCTGACTAGGATAGAACCCAGGGCTCCAGACTCAAGTCCAGTGGTTCTTCTAAACATTCTCTATTCAGTGGCACAGAGGATAGATAAATAAAATACAATACAGAGCTGCTCTGATCGAAGGAGGGGTTACATAGAGCACAGTTTAAAATGCACTTTCCTATTTTAAGCATTGATACTGTTCAAGTAACAAGGCTAGCCCCCCTCAGTCAGTAATTCTGGCTTCCAAGAAATGTAACTTCTTGAGCACAGGATATCTCTTCAATTTACGTTGACTAAGCCGAGGTTGCCTTACAATATTGAAGATAGAGGGTACTTGTAGCCTTGAGACCTACGATTTGAGTTCTTCTTCTCTCTTGGTTAGGATTGTTTCCTTACAAGCATGTGGCTGGCTGCAGAGCTGTGGTCAGATCTAAGTAACTCCAATATCAGCTGGGAGAAATCAGTATTCCCTGAGGATTACAGCCATGCCAGCTGGGCCACTAGTTCAATTCCTAAAGACGGAAGGGACACTGATGACCATCTAGTTCAGTGGTTCTCAACTGGGAGTTATTTTGCCCCCAGAAGCCATTTGGTAATATCTGTAGACATTTTTGATTGACAGTTGGTGGGTGGTCCTGGCATCTATTGGGTAGAGGCCAGGGATGTAAAGTATCCCACCATGCACAGGACAGCCCGCACAACAAAGAATTATCTGGTCCAAAATGTCAATAGTTTTGCTATCACAAGAACCTGACCTAGTCCATATATCTTTCCAGAGTAGAATTCATCTACAGTGACTCACATATGGGATTTTCTAGCCTCTGGTTAAATATGTCAAGGTGTAGTGCTCACTGTTTCACTGGCAGCTTGTTCCACTCCTGGACAAATCTTCGTTTACTTGCTTGTTCTTGGTGCCCTCAGAAGCTGAATGCCTGTTACCACATTGTTTCATAATTATCTGATTCCTATGTGTCTGTTTCACCCATTGGATGGTGGGCTCTTTGAGGGGCTGGGCCTAGTTCATATTTATCTTTGCATTCCCAGATTCTGCACAATGCCTGATACCCAAAAAAATTGCTAGGTAAAAGATTCGGTGAGTAAACAAATGAATTAAAGAATTAGAGGTCTTACATTCCAAGCTATACTTTTTTTTCAGGACTGAAATTCTCATGCTTAGGTTCTAAGTAGTGAAGTTCTAGGCAATGAAACTTGTTTCTTGGACAGGAGGTAGGAGAGAAGGACCACACGCTGCATCAGACTTTATCTTGCCGTTTGCTTCTAGGCAATCCTTGTGAGTCTGGAAAACTATACATACTCTTACTTTGCATTTTTCTTTCACTGGAAGTAAATTTCCTATAAAAAGTGCCAACACTGGGGGCCAATGGAAAATATTTTGTAATCAACAAGTTTAATTTGCTGAGTGCTATGCATTAAAATCACCGAAGTAAGTTGGGTTGGCCAATTCCCAAATTCCATTGCCAAACTGAGAAACACTTTCTCAATTTTGCTTTAAGTGGCCGTGAGCCATTGCACCACTGAGCTTGGACCAATATTAGAAGGAAGGAAAGAACATGGAAACCAATTCTCCCTTGCGGTTGAGAAGACCAGAGTAATTGACCACACTTTTTCAATTTCACTTTAAAGTCAGTAAACAATAATGGTAACTCATATTTGTAAAGAGCTTACATAGGATTTTTACATCTGTCCACCTTCTCAGACTATAAGAAATGTCCACCTAGGAGGTAGGGGTTCCAGGAAATATGGGAAACCACAGGACCATATGATGGATTTTTTTTTAGAGAACCTATTATTTTTTTAAAGAAAATGTGGAACAATTTGTTATATTAAATATAATATATTGTGAAATATATTATATATATATACTAATATATACTAATACTAATATTAATACTAATATATACTAATATATTGTGAAATAGAATGAACCATTGGCATAGTCTTTTTAGAGATAACTATCTTCAAAGAAACTCTGCATTCTTAGTGGGGGTGTTTAGAAATATATTTCTAGACCATTCTCTCAATTACGTTTGAAAGAAAACAGTGGAAAAGTTGACACAATTTGGCAACATTATCTCCTTTAATGTCATGACTCATCCTTTTACTTTTTCTGGAATTTTATTCTACCTTCTCTTGTTCAGTCTTCAAACACATTCTTACACATTCTCCAAGGCTCAACTCAAATATTTGCTATATTCTTTTTGAAGATTTCTTTGACTCCTGGCAGTGGCTCCCTGCTCCATGCTCTACCTGCCTACATTCAGTCATGTCTCAAACTATAATGTAATTAGCTGTTTATACCTCCATCTTTCCTAATAGGCAGGAATATTCTGGTGGGAGGAAACCATATCTTAACCTCCATACCCCTTATGGTGACATTTCTATAGAAACAACCTGCAACAAATTAACCTCGTTGTAAGGTCATGATAAGAAACTTCTTTCCAAATATTTCCAAGAGATTCTGATCATATATTGCTTTTCTTTTTTTAATAAACATTGTATACAAGTTTAAAGGTTACTTTCCATTTACAGTTATTACAAAATATTGGCTATATTTCCTATGTAGTACAATATATCCTTGAGCCTCTCTTACACCCAATAGTTTGTATCTCCCACTCCCTCATCCCTATATTGCCCCCCTCCCACTGGTAACCACTAGTTTGTTCTCTGTGAGCCTGCTTCTTTTTTGTTATATTGACTAATTTGTTGTATTTTTTTAGATTCCACATGTAAGTGATATCATACAGTATTTTTCTTTCTCTGTCTGACTTATTTCACTTAGTATAATGCCCTCCAAGTCTCATTCCTTTTTATGGCTGACAAGTATTCCGTTTTATATATATATATATATCACCATTCATCTGTTGATGGACATTTAGGTTGCTTTCATATCTTGGCAATTGTAAATAATGCTGCTATGAACACTGCAGTGCATGTATCTTTTTGAATTAGGGCTTTTGCTTTTTTAGGATATATATTCAGGAGTGAAATTGCTGGATAATATGGTAGTTCTATTTTTAGATTTTGAGAAACTGCCCTTCTGTTTCCCATAGTGGCTGCACCAATTTACATTCCCACAAACAGTGTACAAAGGTTCCCTTTTCTTCACATCCTTGCCAACACTTGTTATTTGTGTTCTTGTTGATGATAGCCATTCTGACCTGTGTAAGGTGATACCTCATTGTGGTTTTGATTTGCATTTCCCTGATGATTGGTGATGTTGGTCATCTTTTCATGTGCCTGTTCGCTATCTTCATTTCCTCTTTGGAAAAATGTCTATTCAGTATTCTTCTGTCCATTTTTTAATCAGGTTGTTTGTGTTTGTGATGCTGAGTTATATGAGCTGTTTATATATGTTGTATAGTCACCCTTCATCAGTCAACTCATTTAAAAATATTTTCTTCCATTCTGTAGGTTGTCTTTTCATTTTGTCTATGGTTTCCTTTGCTGTGCAAAAGCTTTTAAGTTTAATTAGGTCCCTTTTATTTATTTTTTCTTTTATTTCCCTTACTTTAGAAGACACATCCAAAAAAATATTTCTGCAATTTATGACAAAGAGTGTTCTGTCCATGTTTTCCTCTGGGAGTTTTATAGTATCCGATCTTTCATTTAGGTCTTTAATCCATTTTGAGTTTATTTTTGTATATGGTGTTACAGAATGTTCTAATTTCATTCTTTTACATGTAGCTTTCCAGTTTTCCAAGAACAACTTATTGAAGAGACTATCTTTGCTCAATTGTATAATCTTGCCTCCTTTGTCATAGATTAATTGACCATGATTGCATGGGTTTACTTCTAGGCTCTCTATCCTGTATCCTTTATCTGTTTTGCTTTTCTTGATTAATAAATTTTTATTTGATAAGTATATATTTATTGAGGCTCTATTGAGAACATGGCCCTGTGTTTGGTTTTAAAAGTGTAAGAAAATGACTGAAATAAATAGAGCCTTTACTCTGTGCCATGTTAGCATGTTAGCATTTTTGTTTTCTTTTTTTTTCTTAACATCTTTATTGGAGTATAATTGCTTTACAGTGGTGTGTTAGTTTCTGCTGTATAACAGCGAAAATCAGCTATATGTATACATATATTGACATTACTTCTCCCTCTTGTATCTCCCTCCCACCCTCCCTATCCCACTCCTTTAGGTGGTCACAAAGCACCGAGCTGATCTCCCTGTTCTATGTAGCTGCTTCCCACTAGCTAGCTATTTTACATTTGGTAGTGTATATATGTCAGTGCTACTCTCTCACTTCATCCCAGCTTACTTTCCCCCCATCCCGTGTCCACAGGTCCATTCTCAACATCTGCGTCTTTATTCCTGTCCTGCCCCTAGGTTCTTCAGAATCTTTTTTGGTTTTTTTTAGATTCCATATATATGTGTCAGCATACAGTATTTGTTTTTCTCTTCCTGAATTACTTCACTCTGCATGACGGACTCTAGGTCCATCCACATCACTACAAATAACTCAGTTTTGTTTCTTTTTATAGCTGAGTAATATTCCATTGTATATATGTGCCACATCTTCTCTATCCATTCATCTGTTGATGGACACTTAGGTTGCTTCCATGTCCTGGCTATTGTAAATAGTGCTGCAATGAACTTTATGTTATATGACTCTTTTTCTGTTATGGTTTTCTCAGGGTATATGCCAGTAGTGGGATTCCTGGGTTGTATGGTAGTTCTATTTTTAGTTTTTTAAGGAACATCCATACTGTTCTCCTTAGTGGCTGTATCAATTTACATTACCACCAACAGTGCAAGAGGTTCCCTTTTCTCCACACCATCTCCAGCATTTGTTGTTTGTTGATTTTTAATGATGGTAATTCTGACAACTGTGAGGTGATAACCTCATAGTAGTTTTGATTTGCATTTCTCTAATGATTAGTGATATTGAGCATCCTTTCATGTGTTTGTTGGCAATCTGTGTATCTTCTTTGGATAAATCTCGATTTAGGTCTTCTGTCCATTTATGGATTGGTTTTATGCTTTTTTGATATTGAGCTGCATGAGCTGCTTGTATATTTTGGAGATTAATCCTTTGTCAGTTGCTTCGTTTGCAAATATTTTCTCCCATTCTGAGGATTGTCTTTTTGTCATGTTTATGATTTCCTTTGCTGTGCAAAAGCAAAAGTATCATTAGGTTCCATTTGTTTATTTTTGTTTTTATTTCCATTTCTCTAGGAGGTGGGTCAAAAAGAATCTTGCTGTGATTTATGTCATAGAGTGTTCTGCCTATGTTGTCCTCTAAGGGTTTTTTAATGTCTGGGTGAATCATGTCATCTGCAAACGGTGACAGTTTTACTTCTTCTTTCCAATTTGGATTCCTTTTATTTCTTTTTCTCTCTGATTGCTGTGGCTAAAATTTCCAAAACTATGTTGAATAAAAGTGTTGAGAGTGGGCAACCTTGTCTTGTTCCTGATCTTAGTGGAAATGGTTTCAGTTTTTCACCAATGAGAACAATACTGGCCGTGGGTTTGTCATATATTGCCTTTATTATATTGAGGTAGGTTCCCTCTATGCCTACTTTCTAGAGTTTTT
>NC_041217.1:133458667-133460860 GCF_002837175.3 Physeter macrocephalus | reverse complement strand
TTTGTCAAAAGCTTTTTCTGCATCTATTGAGATGATCATTTGGTTTTTCTCCTTCAACTTGTTAATATGGTGTATCACATTGATTGATTTGCGTATATTGAAGATTCCTTGCATTCTTGGGATAAATTTCACTTGATCATGGGGAATGATCCTTTTAATGTGCTGGTGGATTCTGTTTGCTAGTATTTCTTTGAGGATTTTTGCATCTATGTTCATCAGTGATATTACCCTGTAGTTTTCTTTTTTTGTGACATCTTTGTCTGGTTTTGGTATCAGGGTGATTGTAACATTGTAGAATGAATTTGGGAGTGTTCCTCCCCTCTGCTATATTTTGGAAGTATGAGAAGTATAGGTGTTAGCTCTTCTCTAAATATTTGATAGAATTCGCCTGTGAATCCATCTGGTCGTGGGCTTTTGTTTGTTTGTTGGAAGATTTTTACTCACAGTTTCAATTTCAGTGCTTGTGATTGGTCTGTTTATATTTTCTATTTCTTCCTGGTTCACTCTCAGAAGGTTTTGCTTTCTAGGAATTTGTCCATTTCTTCCAGGTTGTCCATTTTATTGACATATAGTTGCTTGTAGTAATCCGTTATGATTCTTTGTATTTCTTCAGGCTCAGTTTTTACTTCTCCTTTTTCGTTCTAATTTTGTTGACTTGAGTCTTCTCCCTTTTTTTCTTGATGAGTCTGGCTAGTGGTTTATCAATTTTCTTTATCTTCTCAAAGAACCAGCTTTTAGTTTTATTGATCTTTGCTATTGTTTCCTTCATTTCTTCTTCATTTATTTCTTATCTGATCTTTATGATTTCTTTTCTTCTGCTAACTTTGGGGATTTTTGGTTCTTCTTTCTCTAATTGCTTTAGGTGTAAGGTTGTTTATTTGAGATGTTTCTTGTTTCTCGAGGTAGGATTGTATTGCTATAAACTGCCCTCTTAGAACTGCCTTGCTGCATCCCATAGGTTTCAGGTCGTTTTGTTTTCATTCATTTGTTTCTAGGTATTTTTTGATTTCCTCTTTGATTTTTTCAGTGATTTCTTCGTTATTTAGTAGTGTATTGTTTAGCTTCCATGTGTTTGTATTTGTTACAGATTTTTTCCTGTAATTGATATCGAGTCTCATGGCATCATGGTCGGAAAAGATACTTGAAAAAATTTCAATTTTCGTAAATTTACCAAGGCTTGATTTGTGACCCAAGATATGATCTATACTGGAGAATGTTCTATGAGCACTTGAGAAGAAAGTGTATTCTGTTGTTTTTGAATGGGATATCCTATAAATATCAGTTAAGTCCATCTTGTTTAATGTGCCATTTAAAGCTTCTGTTTCCTTATTTATTTTCATTTTGGATGACCTGTCCATTGTTGAAAGTAGGGTGTTAAAGTCCCCTACTATGATTGTGTTACTGTCGATTTCCCCTTTTATGGCTGTTAGCATTTGCCTTATGTATTGAGGTGCTCCTCTGTTGGGTGCATAAATATTTACAATTGTTATATGTTCTTCTTGGATTGATCTCTTGATCATTATGTAGTGTCCTTCTTTGTCTCTTGTAATAGTGTTTATTTTAAAGTATATTTTTTTCTGATAGGAGAATTACTACTCCAGCTTTCTTTTGATTTCCATTTGCATGGAATATCTTTTTCCATCCCCTCACTTTCAGTCTGTATGTGTCCCTAGGTCTGAAGTGGTCTCTTGTAGACAGCATATATATGGGTCTTGTTTTTGTATCCATCAGCCAGTCTATGTCTTTTGATTGGAACATTCAATCCATGTATGTTTAAAGTAATTATTGATATGTATGTTCCTATTACCATTTTCTTAATTGTTTCAGTTTTGTTTTTGTAGGTCTTTCCTTATCTTGTGTTTTCTGCCTGGAGAAGTTCCTTTAGCATTTGTTGTAAAGGTGGTTTGGTGGTCCTGATTATTCTTAGCTTTTGCTTGTCTGTAAAGGTTTTAAAATCCTTGTCGAATCTGAATGAGATCTTTGCTGGGTAGAGTAATCTTGTTTGTAGGTTTTTCCCTTTCATCACTTTAAATATGTCCTGCCACTCCCTTCTGGCTTGCAGAGTTTCTGCTGAAAGATCAGCTGTTAACCTTATGGGGATTCCCTTGTATGTTATTTGTTGTTTTTCCCTTGCTGGTTTTAATATTTTTTCTTTGTTTTTAATTGTTGATAGTTTGATTAATATGTGTCTTG
>NC_041217.1:133408583-133458591 GCF_002837175.3 Physeter macrocephalus | reverse complement strand
TCTCAGTCTCTTTCTTTTTCTCTTCTTCTTCTGGGACCCATATAATTCAAATGTTGGTGCATTTAATGTTTTCCCAGAGTTCTCTGAGACTGTCCTCAACTCTTTTCATTTCTTTCTCTTTATTCTGCTCTCTGGTAGTTATTTCTACTATTTTATCTTCCAGGTCACTTATCCATTCTTCTGCCTCAGTTTTTCTGCCATTGATTCCTTGTAGAGAATTTTTAATTTCATTTATTGTGTTGTTCATCATTGTTTGTTTGCTCTTTAGTCCTTCTAGGTCCTTGTTAATGTTTCTTGTATTTTCTCCATTCTATTTCCAAGATTTTGGATCATCTTTCCTATCCTTACTCTGAATTCTTTTTCACGTAGACTGTCTATTTCCTGTTCATTTGTTTGGTCTTGGGGGTTTTTACCCTGCTCCTTCATCTGCTGCATATTTCTCTGTTTTCCCATTTTGCTTAACTTACTGTGTTTGGGATCTCTGTTTTGCAGGGTGCAGGTTCGTATTTCCTGTTGTTTTTGGTGTCTCCCCCAAATGGGTAAGGTTGGTTCAGTGGCCTGTGTAGGCTTCCTGGTGGAAGGGATTTGTGCCTGTGTTCTGGTGGGTGGGGCTGGATCTTGTCTTTCTGGTGGGCAGGGCTGTGTCCAGTGGTGTGTTTTGGGGTGTCTGTGATCTTAGTATGATTATAGGCAGCCTCTCTGCTAATGGGTGGAGTTGTGTTCCTGTCTTCTAGTTGTTTGGCATGTGATGTCCAGCACTGGAACTTGCTCGCCATTGGGTGGAGCTGGGTCTTAGTGTTGAGATGGTGATCTCTGGGAGAGCTCTTGCCGATTGATATTACATCAAGCCAGGAGGTCTCTGGTGGTCCAGTGTCCTGAACTTGGCTCTCCCACCTCAGAGGCTTAGTCCTGACACCAGGCCAGAGCACCAAGACCTTGTCAGCCACACAGCTCGGGCAGCCATCCTGTCACGGTGTTGCCTGAGGACTGGGCATCCTGTCGGGGGCTCCTCTCCTTGGGTCCCGGAGATGCCTGAGGGGCGCCCTCCTGTCAGGGGTTTCCTGGTCAGGTGCAGTCACCTGAGGGCCGGGCGTTGGGTCTGAGTTATGCAGGGTGTTGGGCGCTCGGTGCTCACCTTCTCTCCTCCAGAGTGCAGCATCAGGGGGGTTCAGCCACCGTCTGAAGTCCAGGTTATGGCTTCCACCCAGGTTTACATCTGGGCCCCAGGTTTACGACTTCAAGATTCTCCAAACAGCTATGTGATTGAGCCATCTAATCTCAGTCAGCCTTCCCCAAGTGAAGAAGAGATGAGCCTTCTTTATCACACCTTTTTTCTTTTCCTTTGTGCTCAGTGTAGTTCCAGTTGCTCATAGGGGGCCGCATTCAGAGGCCTCATCCC
Source organism: Physeter macrocephalus (assembly GCF_002837175.3). Taxonomy (NCBI): domain Eukaryota; kingdom Metazoa; phylum Chordata; class Mammalia; order Artiodactyla; family Physeteridae; genus Physeter; species Physeter macrocephalus. Next base: position 133,457,192 of record NC_041217.1, on the reverse strand, counting down.
CTGCACTTCAGACCAGAGTTTCTCATGGGAAATCAGCAAGTGAGTTTCAAGGCAACTTTCTATACAGCATTATTGAGGTAATACATAACTTTTGGTATTTTCCATCATCATCGCATGAGTTGGCTGTCACACAGTCCATGAAGAATTTAGAGTAAACTGCCCCCTGGGAATTCCCTGGTGGTTCAGTGGTTAAGACTCCATGCTCTACTGCAGCGGGCACAGCTTCATCCCTGGTGGGGAAACTAAGATCCCACAAGTCTGAATTCATGTGAAGTTGTTATTTTCTCATCTGTGCCTCCAAATCTTTACTGCAAATATAGGTTGTAACTATCTACTTCCAATATCTCTTCTTTAACATATAAAGAGATCAATTACTCATGGCCCAGAAGTCCATGGAGCTGCCCTTTCGACCTCCATGAAGGCTATAGATTTGCGGCCACAAACGCACAGTTCACTCCCTGACTCTGGTTTGAGGAGTCATTCAAAGCCTTTGGGCCAGAGCCTGTTCCCACACTTGGCAGGGCTCCTGAGGCAAGGGGGGTGGTGTGAGGCATTGGGGGTTGCTAGATAGGTTGCAAAAGCCAAACTCTTTACGGACAAGCCTGGAAAATGGGGCCCCTGTCACCCACTGCACTCAGGAGTTTCTCATCCCAGGACTCCTCAGCCACCCTGTCCATGTTAGCATTTTATAACTATCATCTCTTTTAACCCGTGCCACACCTTGTGAGGTACCATTGATTCTATTTTGCAGATTAGGAAACTAAGGTCTGTACATTTAAATCACTTGTTCAAGGTCATACAAGATGTAATCCTTATATTTGGATGGAAGTTTTAATATAATTGAGGCAATATAATATGTACACACACACACACTCTCTCTCTCATAGTTTATTTTCAAAGAGATATTTATTATGTGTCAAAGCTGTAGCAAAGTAAAAAGAACAGAAGTTCTGAGTCCTGATCATGACTCTGTAACCTAATAGCTGTGCGACTTAAAAGTGGGATAAAATCTATTTTTCTCTTTACATCCATTCTCCTCCAGCAGAGCATATTCCCAACACTGTGCCCTGTCTGAGTCCTCTGAGACTGACCTCCATGGACTGCTCTCTTAGGCTCTCTTACTGTCTGCCTTCTGGTTGGGTTTGGCCAAAGGGAAGGATCAGAGGGAAGATAAAGAACACAAGGCATTTCTTCACGTCCTGCTACCTCACTTACTCATTGCTGGGCTGAGGCTTGAGAGCTCCCCGCTCTTAGAAACAGTGTTGGGAGGTGGCTCTCCAATAGGTATAGCTCTTAGCGGGTTCTAGTAGCATCTATCTCCTCTTGTCCCAGGCAGAGAGGTGGTAATGCTTCTCACATTATGAGGATCTCCTAGAGCTTTACTATTTCTCCTATTCCCCTTAACTCTGCTCACACTCTGTAGTTGAGAGAGAACCTTCATTTAACTCACTTCAAACAGCCCATTGAGTGTACCATTTCTGTTAGGACAAAGACTGACATGTGTCAGGCAGCCCCCTTTGTCTGAACCTCAATTTTCTCGTCTGTAAAATGGGGACAGGAATTTTGTGAGGGTAAAATCATGTGTTAAAAGTAAACATAAACTTTGTAAAAGTACTAACAAAATATTTGTCATCATAAACTTATTGTTCTTTTCAATTAAAGTTTGCACTTTCAGTTTCCAAATATATACTAAAAATCTATTATCGGTAAGGCCCTATGCTAAATGCTGAGGGAACTCCTCTAAGCAGAGATTTAATTAGAGATGGGAAGAGTTGATTTAGGCTAAGAGAGGGAAGAAGGGTCTTAATAGATAAAAAGAGATGATTTGGCTGTTAAAGAGTAGTAGGATTTTTGCTCAGTGAAATTGGGGAAAGATGTAAAAGATTCTAGGGGAGGGAAAATGAATTAGGGGTTTTGCAGAGGTTGGAGAAAGCAAGGCATATTCAAGGTGAGTGAGTAAAACAGTTTCATGGGAGATGAGGCTGGGCTGGAGGGTTGGAATAGATTTTCAAGGTCTTTGTAAAGTAATTATATGCTTTAGGAGCCTGGATGAATAAGAGGGAAATAAATTCCAATATATCTTAATATCTTTTTCCTACTATGGCATCTGTCCTATGAAAAGCTCTGCCTTGAAAAATAAGTGATCCAGTGGGATTTGGATGTCTTCACAACATGATTCGATTGATTGTCCTAATGGATTTTGCAGCAGATTGAATATTAAAGTGGCCAAGAAAGGATTTGACTGAAAATAGCTAATTTAGGCCAACTGGTACCTTTTTCAACATATATTTATTGAACCTCTGCTATGGGACTTTATTTTGGGGCCCAAGAAGGTAAAACACATACACACAGAGTTCATTTATTTGGGCCCTTCTCCATACCTTTACTCCTGCCTCTCCCCCACACATGCTTCTAGGGTCCAGCAGAAGACCTGGCATATATTTTGTAGATAAACAGGTGTATTATTTTTATTCCTTTTGGTTAAATTAAATAATGAATGACTCATATAATTTATTTATTTACTATTTTTTTAAAACATAATTTTTTATTGGATTATAGTTGATTTACAGTGTTGTGTTAGTTTTAGGTATACAGCAAAGTGAACCAATTATACATATACATGTATCCACTCATTTTTAGATTCTTTTCCCATATAGGTCATTACAGAATGTTGAGTAGAGTTCCCTGTGCTATACAGTAGGTCCTTATTAGTTATCCACTTTATATATAGTAGTGTGTTTATGTGTCTCCCAATTTATCCCTTCCCCCATTTCTCCCTAGTAACCGTAAGTTTGTTTTCTACATCTGTGACTCTCTGTTTTGTAAATAAGTTCATTTGTACCATATTTTTAAAATTCCACATGTAAGTGATATCATATGATATTTGTATTTCTCTGTCATACTGACTTTCACTCAGTATGACAATCTCTAGGTCCATCCACGTTGCTGCAAATGGCATTATTTCATTCTTTTTTATGGCTGAGAAATATTCCATTGTATATATGCACCACATCTTCTTTATCCACAGAGCTACACAACAGAACTTTCTGTGTTGATAAAAGTGTTCTGCATTTGTGCTGTTCAACATGGGAACCACTAGCTGCATGTGGCTATTGAGAACTTGAAACATATCTAATGTAAATGACGGGCTGAATTTTAAATTCTATATAATATGATTTAATACAGATTTACATTTAAGTAACCACATTTGGTTAGTGGCTACATGCATGGGACAGTGCAGGTCTAGAGAGAAGTAGTCACAAGTAGGAAATCCACATAGACTCCATTCATCATGTCTTCATAACATTCCACAGTTGATGAAATCCTTTTCCATATAGTCTCTTTGCTACATTGTTTGAGCCGTGATTTGGGATAACGTTCTAGGCCTTCCCATGAGTTTCTACCAAGTTGTTCCACTTTTAAAATGTTGTTTAATCCATGTTTACTCAGCTTCTCTCCTGAAGGTAAAATGCGGTTGGCAGAAAATGATTTTCCAGCTGTAATCATTGTGATTCACTGAATGTGTTTACACCTGCTGGGCTTAAAATAGCACAACCTTAATTTAATAGCACCTGTAGTCAATCTAAATAATTATAAAAAGGCTTGGTAAGCCTGTGGTGTTGCTGAGAGAGAGTTGTTACGAGAGAGAGTTGTTACGAGAGAGAGTTGCTGTGTGAATGACCAACTGACCAACCTGCTAAGAACTTCTACTCAATAGATAAGATGGGTAAGCATAATGTGCTTATTGTTTTTATAATTATTTGAAAAATTGTGTGCATATATGCAAGACAGAAAATATTGATGTTGAAAAACTTAGAATTCCCATTTAAAATATGGCGTCAAGGAAGCCTTTCCCAATTAAGCGTCCTAACATTATGCAACCTCAAATTACCTGTCTTTGATACAGCTCAGGAGCAAAATCTATGTTGCTTTGCAGTAAGCCTGAGATCAGCTAAGGAAAGGAAAATATGTTACTAGTTTTTCTAACCATATTGAAGTTATTTGTGGTCCTCTAAATACTACGTGGTCTTGCACGTTGCCACTCCTGTGCGAGTCCTATTTCTTCAGCCAGGAATGCCCCTCATCTCCTTTGTTGACTGATAAACATTAGTTTGGGTTGTCTTTCAAAAACCAGCACAACTAGTACATCCTTTATTGAGATTTCTCTGACTTCCCAATAAATGCAGTGAGATACTTTACTTGGGAATTTGCACATACTTTAATAAGAGCAAATTAATTGCTATGGATATTTGTTTTTTATGTGTGTGCACCATGAGAATGTGAGCCCAATAAGGACAGGAGCTGTATTTAATTAATCTTTGTATTCCCAAGAATTACTACGAAGATCAATGATGTTTAATTCAAAGTTGTTAAAAATAAAAACATGCTTCACCCTTTAGAGCTAGAATGTCATTTCAAGTTAGTTTTTGTTTGTGGTGTGTGATTGGAATAACCCAGAACAGAGAGAATCCCCAAATGTTTGGGATTATATACTAGAATATGAATTTAAGGACTTTTGCCTTTTTCAGTGTGTTTTGTTTACAATAATGTTAAAATTTATCTCTTCACTCATTAGCAATGCTCTGAGCCTCTACTAATCTGACTAACTTGAAATAGTCTTTATCACTTACCACTACTACCATCACCTGCCAGGGATCCTTATATTCAATTATTCTCTGAGTATTCCAGAGGGATGGGATTTTCTATATAAAATATACTACTGAAATGTAAATTCCATGAGAACACGTATTCCCTTTTTTATTCCAGTTTTGATTGCTGACACAATCCATATCCTGAACAGTTACTTTGTACTTAATAAGAATTCAACATATATTTTGTATTAACAGCAATCAACAAATGTAATCAAACTTGCCCATGTCTTTACAATCCTTCATTCCACCATCCAGTACAGATACCATCCTGCTTAATTGTCCACGATCACTCTGCTACTCACAAGTTTCTGCCTATGCCACCGCCTGGCCCCCTCCTGACCTCCTCTAGACAATAGCACTCCATACCCCCAGGCCACTGTCCAGCCCACTGCTGACCTTCTCTATAAAGCAACATCTAGGATTTCATCACCATCAACTCCACTCTTTCCACTTTACATGGCCAGCTCTTTCAGTGGGAGTTTCTATAACAGAGCTGATGCATCCTAGTGACTCCACTCCTCTCTCCAAATGACTCTTCTTTCCAGAACACACAGGTGACTCTGGGGTAATGGTGGTGGGTTTATCTTTGGGTGAGAGAATGCTCAAACTGAATCTGCTAGTGTAATTGAAAGTACAGCTCTCTCCAACAGTCAGGCCCATTTGGTCTGGCCCATTCTACCAGAATTCACTTTACTGTGATTTTTTTCCCTTAGGAACCTTATTTTCTTCTCCTTTAGTTCAAGTCCCTTCAGGAACATCCAGTTTATTGTATAGCTATGGACCTAAGTTTATGCCCTTCTCCATGAAGCTCCTAGGTCACCTGAAAATCAAAATATGTGTTTGGACATCTGTTTATGTCTTCCCCAAAGCTGGTCTTCCCAGAGAAGTCAGATTATCCCAAGTGTGGCTCATGGAACAGAAGCTTGAAAGGAGTAAAATTGAAAGTCTTTGTACTAAGGAGGTTGGTAAGGTGGTCACTATTGTTAAAGAGGTCATTATTGAGGCTGAAGTCAGAAGTGGAATGGGGTGGGACCCCTTAGGCTCCCAGTTATAGTGTGTCATAAACCAAAGAAAAGTTACAAGACTAGGTTACTGGATAGAACTTTCTGTAATAGTGATTCACAAACCTGGTGGGGTATGAGAGTCACCTGGGAGTCTTAAAAAATTTTTTTTTCTAGGATGCACCTCAGGATTCCCAAAATTCTTTCACAGTGATGTATCTCACTTAGTATGTCCTGGGTTCTGGGATGCTGGTCATAGAGGGCATAAGGTAGTGCCTCCCAACTTTTACATATATGGAACATTTAGAAAATGATAATGCTTAATGTTTGCACAGCACACTGTAGAGAATAAACACAGTAACTTGTGGCCTGAAATAACCATCCCAAGGGGCTCCAGCTGCTCCAGAGCCAATATGGTACCTAGATTGCTGAGAGGATTAATCTTGGCACATTTAAATTTGTGTGCCACTGCACATGCCCAGTTGGGAAGCTTAGAGAAAGTGTGACCTATCTCAACCCTCCAGTTTATTCAGTATCAGATCTGAATGAGGGCAAATTAGCTTCTTAGTTCTGTATTCTGGGAACAATATGTCCTTAAAGAAGGTGAAAGAGCTGAAAAATTGTGGAAGGAAAGTGACTCAAATACAATTTTCCATAGATAAATTCACAAAACAATAATATGCATGAAGATAAGAATAACTGAAACCTGTATATTAACACCTTACTTTCAGGTTTTGCTCAAAAATCTTGAAGTTCTAATTCCTTACCTTGGCATTCGAAGTTCTCTTTTGTCAAGACCTCTATTTCCAAGTGTATCTACTTTTGTCTTCAAATAACCTAAATTCTAGCCAAAAAATATTCCATGTGTTTACTGATGGGAGTTTGGTATTTTTTAACAGCTATTTTAGACTCATAATTGCTTCTCTTCCTAAATCACTCATCCTTCATGAACCAGCTCAAATTTCACTACCCTTATTGAAAATTTTCTGATCTCTCCAGCCACAAATCATATTTCTCTCTTTCATACTTCTGTAAACTCTTATCTGAGCCTCTTCTGCTTATCACGTACTATGTTATATCTACTTATACATGACCTGATTAGTGGGAATTAGACAGGCTTTGGTTGAAATCTAGCATTTGCCACTTACTAGATGGATGACCTTATAAAAATTATTTAAATTTGCTGAACTTCAGTTTCTTAGTCTAACGGATTAAATGTCAGAGTCTCTATCATGTAGTAGACTGTTGGCAAACAATGGCTTCAATTCTCCATCTCATACCTTTGCCCTTGCAAGTGGCTTTGTAGGTCATGCATCAATAGGTGGAGTCTGTGTCCCCACTCCTTGAACTTGGGCTGGTCTTGAGACTCATTTTGGCCAGTAGAATGTGATGAATGTGAAGAGTGTGCCTGTTCTGAACTTAGGCCTCAAGAGACCTTGCGTGTTCCGACTTGCTCTCCTGGAATCCTGCTTAACTGTCATTCAAACAAGCCAAAGCTAATTTCCTGAAGCATGTGAGACCACTTGGAGCAAAGATAAGCTGTTCCAGCTGAAGACATTGTAGGTCAATCAGCAACCAGCTGACTTACTGACACATGTGTAGGTGAACACAATTGGGATGAAAAGAACCCCCCCCCACCCCGCAACTTCCACCGATCCCAGCCCAAATTACCAAAACATAGATCTGTGAACTTTAATATATGGCTGTTTTAAGCTAGTGGTGCCCCAACTTTAGCTTGCATCAGAATCACTTTGAAGGTTTGTTAAGATACAATTACTTGGCCCCACCCATCGAGATTCTGATTCATACGTCTGGGGGGGGGGGTCCCTAAATTGTATTTCTAGCAAGTTCCCATCAGATTCTAAGGCAGGTGGTCCAGGTCCTATGTTTTGAGAATGACTGTTTTAATCTGTTAGGTTTTGAAGTAGTTAATGTAGCAAAAGCTACCTGATAGGCAGGGGTATTGTAAATCAGATAGTAGGTACTCAAGTCTAGTTATTGCTATCTGTTATATTTCTTCAACTAGCCTAGAATTTCCTTGAAGAAAATGACTATTATCTAGTAAATATATCCTCTCTTATCTCTCGAATTGCAGTACCTTGCATGTGGTAGGCATATTTTGATTCAGTATCCTACACAAATAGCAAGCAAGTGTCACAAAGAATTCCTTTGCTCTTTATAACTATTATATTCTCTTTCATAATTTGGGAAGATTTTTCTAAAGATAATTTAATACTCTGATTCTAAAATTCTTATTTCTTACATTCATATGTCTATGAACTTCTGTCAAAAATAAATAATAGAAGGTCACAGTTTTATTATGGGATGGCTACAGATGTATTGTGCTACTGTAGTTAGAAGGGTTGAGGATTCTGGTAAGAAGGTAGCTTAAGTAATCAGCCAGGGGGAAAAAAAAGCCAAGGAGAGAATAAATAGCTTGGGAGAAAATGGAAAGATTAGTGGACCAGAGATCTCTATAAGATCTAAAGACAGTTTTGGTGAGAATACAAAGGTAAGAGAACAGGAAAAGAAAGAGTATGGTCAGAATGTAAGCTATTAGAATTTAAGATCTGGAGAATGAACTTATTAAATAATGCCCAGGAAATATGTATTTTAAAACAGATCCCAAAATGGTTCTGATATGCAACAAGGTTGGTAATGAATATTCTGCTATAATATGCTCTTTACTTTTGTCGAAAGCCATGGTAAGAGACAAACATATTATACTTACTTCTGCAAGGGCTGAAAACTGATGCTGAGAACATTACCCATTATATCATTCAATGCTTCCTACAAAATTCCATGTAAAAAAATTTGTCCAATTTAGTGCCAGGAAAAAAGACAAATTTCCCTTCCCTGAGGTACTGCTATATTTCTTCCTTTATGGTACTGAAAGTTAGAGAATTCACCATGGTGGCTTCTTCCTCGTGGTTGCTAAGCAGCTAAGAGCCAAGCCTGAAGCTCAGCCATTTCTAGATTGTTAAGTCTCCCTCCTCTTTCCTCTCAAGGCCCCTTGTGTATACCCCTGCATTACCACTGACACATCATATTTAAGTTATTCATTAAATGTATTTCTTCATCATTTTCTTGTAAACCCCTAAAAGTAGGCACCTTGGCTTTTATATCCATTCATCTGTAGTAACTAGCATGGTGCCTGCTGTGAAGTAGACTATAGGGAAATTTTTTGCTAAGTTATTAACTAAATGCTGACAACTATTAGATACATGAATTAAATTAACAATAATGGTAGGTAAGTTTGTTCTTACCTTCTTTCTTGGCTTTTAATTATATACATATGTATAATATTAAATTAAATTATAATATTTAATTATAATATATATAAATTTATTATCATACATGTTTCACTGCTGGGTGTTAGGAGGAAATCCTTTTTACTCATTTCTTGTACTCCTCCTATGTAGAGGGATACCAGTTAGTCTTACATCTCTGGCTTTTTCTCTGTCCCTTTACTGAGTCTATCTAGGAAGCTAGAATGACTTATCTGATTGGTAAATCTGAGAATCAACCAGATATGTTCAGCCTAAGAGTCCTCATTTTTACAGTTTCATCATTTAAATCATTTAAATCTGTGTTTATTTGCTACACTCTCTTTTATTCTTCCATTCACATAGATCTAGTTTGTCCTCTGAAAGCTCAACTCCCTTTGTAAATACATTCTTTGCTCTTTCATTTCTTGGTACTTTTTGTTTATCCTTTGTCATTTCCAGAACTAGAACAGTTTCCTGAGCCCCCATTTTCTCCTCATCTATAAAGTACCCTTCAATTAACCTTGTCTACTGCTTTTGGCCCTTGCACAGTTTCTGAGGCAGCTTATTTCCTGAGACTAAGATATCACAAATATGCTTCTTTAATGAATTTGTGATTTATTTTTCCCATTTTCTCTGTATGAGGAGACTTGCATCTACCTTGATAGTGCCCCACATTTCTTTTTATTTGCCCATTAATAAAATCTGCTTTATTTCAAATGGTAAAACAACAATGTGGTTCTCCAATATTCACATGTATAGTTAGCAGGTCTTACAACAAAGAGCCCCAGAGGTAATATAGAAGCAGACAAACCATGCAACTTCATACTAGTCTTTACTTGGTTCTGAATGAAGGTCAAAATTTATAATCTGAAGGCCCAAAATATCTTGGAATGGTATATAGACCTAGTTGGTGAACATGTTAGATGGTATGAAACCATATTAGATGATATAACTCTGATGTCTGAATGTAGTGTATATAAGAGCTATTTAGTAAAAGGCTATAAGAAAAACATGTGAAAATAATCTGAATCAAAGATTTTATGATCCCATACTCAACCCAGGGGTGTTTGGAGTCCCCAGAACAGTACTCCCCATCGTGGCTCAAGTTCTTAAACAATGAGTTAGCAGATGGGGGCCAAAATATATTGGCTCCGCCTTTACTTTGATAAGACTAAGTTAGGAAATAGTTTATACATGGGACAGTAAACTCTAATATTGATCCAGATTACATATATTTACTCACTTAATTACAGACATCGCCAAACATACACAGGCCTCCTCAAGTGTGTCGGGCCTCCATAAAATAGTGGCAAAGTGACACGTATGGGCAGGAAAGAGTATATGCTCCTGGGAGTTACATGCTCCAAGAGGAAAGAGGAAGGGACTGCACCGAGCAAGCTCAGTTTACACTTGCCGAATTTACCCATCATATTCACATATCTGTCACTCCGCTCTCCCTGGACCGGAGTGTATAAAGAAACAACATTCAGAAGTATTAGAGAAATTGGGGCAAATAGACTGAGATTAATCAACAAACAGTAAAAAAAAATTTGAATGAAAGAATGGAAAAAATAATTGGGAGGAGTCCACTGGAAAATATATATATTTAGGTAGGAAAGGCTTCTTTGAAATCCCTAGGTATTGCCATTAGAATACTACATTGAGAACCAAAATGAAAACCTTATCAAAGGGCTTGTGGCTAAACTGACTTCTAGTAACACCTCTAAGATCCAGGCCATTGCCTGAGAGTAGCTTAACAGTAACAGTGTCATCAGCATGCAATCATACCAAGCTAATAATACCCACACAAGTATAAATTTAGAATTGCTCAGTGAAGCACCATGCTATTATGACAATAAAGACAACAGAGACGCTGACATTTATGAGCTCTTCCTCTGTGCCAGGCATGTGCTAAGTGCTATATATATTACCACACTTGGTCCTCAAAACAATTCTGTACATTAGATATCAATATTCTCATTTTATAACTAGGGAAAACAAGGCAAAGTAACATACTAAATAAAGCTCATAAAGCTGAAAGTAGCAAAGTCAGGATCTGACCCAAGATTGGCTAACTATAAACCCAGTGTTTTTTTGCATATGCCAAAGTAAACACATCTGTAAATATTATGGGGCTGGATTGTGAGAACTCTAGGACTTCTGACTTTCTATATATCTATGACCTGACACTGTGAAAAGTTCCTGCTAGTTAAATGCTACCCCAGATCATCACTTTTCTTCTTTTCTCTTTTCATTCCTTTGTTTCTTCTCTATTTGAAAGTTCCAGTGGGCTAATTGGAAAGGTCTTCCATAAATACAGTAAAAGTCATTATGAGGTTATCCAAAGGACAAAATGAGGAGGGAGGGTGTGCTACAAGTGGAAAATTATTGTAAGTTTGAATTACAACCTAGCTGGACCTGCTTAGGGCTCAGTAGAGGATCACATTATATACCAGGACACTGCTAAATAGATTTTACTTTAAATTCGAAGACACAAAGAAGATAGTTTTAAAATGGAAGATAAATATTTCACATATGTTTTTAGATCTCATAATTTGAAAGACTAATCTCTGAAAAATTATGTAGAATCTGGATCATCATCATTATAGGAAATATTCCAGACAGTTCTTAAAATATATGTATTTCCCCAATTTAACTAATATTGTTCTAGAAAGAGCACTGAACTTGGAAAGTAAAGGTTTGGATCTTACTGTGTGAAATAGGATATGTTGGTTAGTCTCTCTGAGCATCAATTTCTTCATCTGTACAGAAGGTTAAGTAATATGTTTCACAGACTTATTATGAATGATCAAGAAAAAAAATGTATGTTAAAGTGTCTGGCTCAGTGCAAGGCCTCTAGCTGATATTAATGATATATTGTATTTAAATCAGTGAAGGTACATCATTACATTTCTTCAAATTCTCAGATCACTTTCTTGACAAATGTCATAGTCTTACAAAAGCCTGAAAATAATTTGTATTTATTCAGTCATTAAATTACCAATTGTTGTTTGGGTTCCCATGATAAGCTAGATACTGTGTTAGCCTCTATGGATATAGAAATTAAAGAAATGTCTTCAAGTTGCTTATGATTGAGTAGAGAAGAAAAAAGAAAATAATTATAAACAGTGTGCAAAATGCTATGGTAGAAGAAATGCCCCAGAAAGAACCCCTAACCATAAAACAAAAATTATCCTAAAACAAATTGGTAAGTGGAGTCTTTCTTAGGAAACTTGGTAGATTTCTACTTTTGGCCAAATCATGTTGTTCTTACGTAACTCTGACTCTTATAACTGGAAGATACTTTGTCTGAGGTATTGAAATGCACACTGGACTTGGGAATAAAGGAACTAAATTTTAGGTCTGTGTTTGTCATTTAGCAGTTGCCTGAATGGGCAAGTCAAAATAATTCGTGAATTTTAGTTTTTCCTTCTGGGAAGCATATATATGTGTGTGTGTGTGTGTGTGTGTGTGTGTGTGTGTGTGTGTGTGTGTGAATTAAACAAAAGAAATTTTCATTCATGTAACATTGCAAAATAGCTAATCAAATGGCTAAGTTCAGAAGGTCAATAATAGTGGTGGAGTTTAGGAACTGTGAAAGGGCAAGAAAAATATCCAGGTTTGCTTCACACATGGCAGTGAGCTGAATGGCACTACAAGTCAAAGACTGGCTATATGTACTATTATTTAATGCCAGCTGAGGGCCTGAGTCTGTCTCCTGGAGCCAACGATGGCATTTCAGGCAAAGATGAGGAATAAAGGGTATGCATGCTGACACCCCAAAAAGTGTCAGACAAAACACACCTCTGAATATAGTCCCCTGAGTTCAAATACAATCTCAAAATCCTTTCTCAACACTTTTACTCCAGGTAGTCACTACCAGTCTGAGTTATTTGTCATTCCAGATTCCTAATCAAACTCTGACACACAGCCTCTCTGACATGGCTTAAGGTGCCGCCTTTTAGCTAATCAGGGTACTGTCTGGAACCTTGCAGTGAGCTGGAGGAAATATTAGGAGAAAGAAACATTTTACACATTCATTCCAAAAACATTCAGAAATTATAATTAAATTTGTACTGTAACCAAAGACAAGATGGTGTCAACAAGTGTCCTCACAGCTGCTGAGCTTCATGCCCAAGCTTCCTAAGTTTATTCTGAGTTTTCATAACTGTCTGCTACCTAAAGTCATCTACTTATGTATTTCTAATAATATACAGGGATGAAAGCCACTCATAATAGCTTAGTCACTGAGACTATATTTTTTGAATATTGACTGAGTGTATATATATATATATATATATACATACACACACACATTTACAATGTACATGGGTATATACATGTGTGTATATGTATGTACATACATATATGCAGGTTACATTTATTTATAGGCATTTTATATTGTTAATGCTACTGTTACTATACTGTTTTTATTTCAATTTCTATTATTCAAAGCTGGTGTATTAGCTCGGGATGCCTTAACAAGATAACACAGACTGGGTGGCTCGAACAATAGAAATTTAGTTCTCATGGTGCTGGAGGCTAGAATACAAGATCAAGGTGCCAGCAGCGTTGGTGTCTGGTGAGGACTCTTTCCGGGGCTTGCAGATGCTGCCTTCTTGCTGTTGTCTGTGTACACGCAGAAATCTGCAAGATCTCTGAGATCTACTGTCTCTTTTAAGGACAACAGTCCTATTGGATTTAAGGCCCTACTCTTATGACTTCACTTAGACCCTATAAGAGGGTCATACAGGTTATCTCCAAGTATAGTCACAATAAGGGTTAGAACTTCAACATATGAATTTTGTTGGGACGTGATTCAGTTCATAACAGCTAGTACATAAGAATATAATTTTTATTTATTAACTTTGTGTCGTGAAGCCTTGCTAAACTCAAGTATCAGTTTTAGTAGCATTTTTGTAGATTCCTTAGTATTTTATACTTAGACAATCAGGCTGTCTGCAAATAAAGACAGTTTCATTTCTTTATTTTATTTTTATTTTTTTTGCGGTACGCGGGCCTCTCACTGTTGTGGCCTCTCCCATTGCGGAGCACAGGCTCCGGACACGCAGGCTCAGCGGCCATGGCTCACGGGCCCAGCTGCTTCGCGGCATGTGGGATCCTCCAGGACCGGGGCATGAACCCGTGTCCCCTGCATCAGCAGGCAGACTCTCAACCACTGCGCCACCAGGGAAGCCCCATTTTTTATATTAAATCTGATGACTTCTACTTTTTAACCTAGGCTTCTTGCACTGGTTAGTATCTCCAGGATAATATTGATTAGGAGTGCCTTGTTCCTGAATTTAGGGAGAAAGAATTCAGTGTTTTTCTACAAAGTTAGCAGTAGGTTTTTCCTAGTTACCCTAAATCAGGTTGAGACAGACCTCGTCTATTATTAGTTTGCTAAGAGTTTTTTAAATAAATGAGTTTTGAATTTTATCAAATGCTTTTTTGCACATGCTGAGATGATCGTATGGTTTTTTATTTTACTATTAATAAGGTGATTTTAACTTATTGATTTTTCCAGTGTTAAACAAATTTACATCTCTGAATTCCACATGGTTATAGTATATTATCATTCTTACATATTACCAGAGTAGATTTAATAAAATTCTCAAGAATTGTATCTATGAGAGATATTGGTCTTTAGTTTTATTTTCTTTTTTTTTTAACATCTGTATTGGAGTAGTTTTATTTTCTTACAGTGCTTTTGGTTTAAACATCTGAGTAATGTTTGCTTCATAACATGAGTCAGAAAGTGTCCCATCTCTTTAGTTTTCTAGAAGAGTTCATGAGCGATTGATCAATTGGTATATATATTTTAAATGGCTGATAGTTGTATGGTCAGGCCACTCAAGATGGCTGTTGGCTTGCTCTCTGTACATCCCCTGCTCAATCAGTCCTTGCTTCACCTACACCCTATTCACACGACTATTCAATCCTCTTAGTCATAGGGCTTAATCAGTAACTACCTACCTGCTTGTCCCTCTGTCCCAGCTGCTGGTTTCCTTGGTAACTGATGATCCAACCTGACGTAGATTCCCCCTATAAATGGTAGCCTCCTTCTCCCACGAGTATCGAAGACTTGCTGCCATGTCCCTCCTGCTCTCTGCCACACATGGTGGGGTGTTGCTCCAGGATGATGCTTCAGACTTGTAAGATTCCCTATCCATATAATAAACCACTGACGTCTCTGTTGCTCTCTCTGGGCTCTTTCTTCAGTTTTGTGGCTGGGCAATTACAAGGCTCGCAGAACTACAGAGGGCAGCCCAATGATAGTGTTCACCAGTGAAGCCATCTGGGCCTGGATATTTCTTTGTTGGGAGGCTATTAGCTACAACTTTAGTTTCCTTAATATATTGTATTTGGCTATTAAAGATATCTGTTTCTCCTTGAGTGATCTTTGGTAGCTGTGTCTTTCAAATAATTTCCCCATTACATCTAAATTGTCCAACTTACTGGCAAAATGTTCATAGTATTTCCTTTCTTTTAAATGTCTTTAGGCTCTGTAGCGATGTTCTTTCTATTATTTCTGATATTAATAATTTTTATATTCTCTTATCTCTAATTAGTCGGGTTAGACTTTTATAAATTTTATTTACCTGTCATAGGAAGAGTTTTGGTGTTTTTTCCTGTTGTTTTTCTGTTTTCTTTTTCTTTGATTTTTGCCCATTTTTATTATTTCCTGCCTTTGACTTTCTTTTAATTTAATTTGCTCTTCATTTTTCTATTTTAAGGTGAAAGATTATATAATTGTGTTGAGAGATTTTGTTCCTAGTATAATCACTCAATGCTATAAATTTTCCTCTAAGCACTGTTTTAGTTGCCTCCCACACATTTTGATGCATTTTCATTTCCATACAATTAAAAATATTTTCTAATTTCCCTTGTGCTTTCATATTGTGTATTTAGAAATGATTTTTTTTAGTTTTAAATATTTGAAGGAGCTTTCAGATGTAGTTATACTGTTGATTTCTACTTTAATTCCATTGTGGTCAAAAAACAGGCCTCTCATGACTGTGCTACTCTTCAGTTTGTTGTGACTTGTTTTATGACCAGCAAATGATATAAGTAAATATTTTGAGTGCTCTTAAAAAGAATATATATTCTGTTCTTGTTTGCAGTGTTCTATAAATGTTAGTTAGGTCATGTTGAGTGATGGTGTTGTTTAAGTCTCCTATGTTCCTATTAAATTTCTACCTACTTGCTCCATCAATTATTGAGATAGGAGTGTTAATCTCTAGCAATAATTGTAGATTTGTCTATTTCACCTTTTATTTTTATCAGTTTTGCTTTGTTTTAAAGTCCTGTTATTAGATGCATACAAAAGTACGATTATGTTCTTAAAGAATGGATCCTTTGATCATTATGAAGTATTACTTCTTAATGTTATTTATTGATCAGATCTGTTACCTAACAGGCTTTAGGAAAATGAATCTCAATAATGGATTAGTTTTAATGGAGGGAAAGAATCTTAATCAGCCTTCTTCAATTACCACAGAGAAGCAAGCTTATATTAGGCTGAAAGAGGCCTAAACATGAAGGTATAGGAAGTTATGACATGAGGCAGTCATCCTAGAACACAGATTCTTTCCTGCTTAAAAAAGTTCTATGGAGCCACCTTTTCTATAGGGTGGCAATTTTTAAAAAATTGAAGTATAGTTGATTTATAATGTTGTGTTAGTTTCAGGTGTACAGAAAAGTGATTCCGTTATACATAAATATATCTATTTTTTCTATTTTTTTCAGATTCTTTACCCTTATAGCTTATTACAAAATATTGAGTGTAGTCCCCTGTGCTATACAATAGGTCCTATTTTGTATATAGTAGTGTCCTTTTGTTAGTCCCAAACTCCTAATTTATCCCCCCTTTTCCCCTTTGGTAACTATAAGTTTATTTTCAATGTCTGTGGGTCTATTTCTGTTTTGTATATAAGTTCATTTGTATCATTTTTTTTAGATTCCATGTATCAGTGATATCATATGATATTTGTCTTTTTCTTTCTGACTTGCTTCACTTAGTATGATAATCTCTAGGTCCATCCATGTTGTTGCAAATGGCATTAGTTCATTCTTTTTTATGGCTGAGTAATATTCCACTGTATATATGTGCCACATCTTCTTTATCGATTCATCTGTCAATGGACATTTAGGTTGCTTCCACATCTTGGCTACTGTAAATAGTGTTGCAATGAACTTTGGGGTACCTGTATCTTTTTGAATTATAGTTTTGTCTGGATATCTGTCCAGCAGTGGGATTGCTGGATCATATGGGAGCTCTATTTTTAGTTTTTTAAGGAACCTCCATACTGCTCTCCATAGTGGCTGTACCACTTTACATTCCTACCAACAGTGTAGAAGGGTTCCTTTTTCTACACCCTCTCTAGCATTTGTTATTTGTAGAATTTTTGGTGATGGCCATTCTGACCAGTGTGGGGTGATACCTGATTGTAGTTTTGATTTGCATTTCTCTAATAATTAGCAATGTTGAGCATCTTTTCATGTGACTTTTGGCCAGCTGTGTGTCTTCTTTGGAGAAATGTCTATTTAGATCTGCCCATTTTTTGATTGTTTTTTGGTTTTTTTTTGATATTGAGCTATATGAGCTGTTTGTACACTTTGGAGATTATTCCCTTGTCAGTCGCATCATTTGCAAATATTTCCTCCCATTCTGTATGTTGTCTTTTCATTTTGTCTATGGTTTCCTCTGCTGTGCAAAACTTATAAATTTACTTAGGTCCCATTTGTTTATTTTTGGTTTTGTTTCCATTGCTCTAGGAGAAAGATCCAAAAATATATTGCTGTGATTTATGTTAAAGAGTGTTCTGCCTATGTTTCCCTCTGTAGGGCACTTCTGAGGTTTTCCACTAGAATGTCCTTCCATGACATAGGGACCTGGTCAATCTTGTTCATCAATGTATGCTCAGCATCTAGAAGAATGTCTGGCACACAGTAGGTACTTAATAATTATTTAATGACATGAAATCTAAACATCTTAGGTTGGCATTCAAGGCCTTTCACAATGGGCCTTAGTCTCATTTATCATCACCCCTGGCCTTGTGAATCCTGTCAGGTTATGGGATGAGAAAGAATTGGAATGAGTTGTCAGTATCAGATCTTCAACGACAGAGCTGCAACCAAAGACAGTTTGAAGATCAACGTGCTAGAAAAAGGCAGGACAAAATTTTAGCTATCTGGCAGGAATGATATTAAGTGTTTGTTATAGGGCTACACTAAGAGAAATGTCAGTGCTGAGTCAGTGCAGTTACGTCCATTTGGAGTCTTTGGGGATCAGGATGTAAAGGAGAAGATTAAGTATAGGTTATATTTGGGATGTAGGAACTGGCACATTAGTTTCCTTTGACATTGGTTGTGGGCAACATCGCTTTTATTAAAGGCCCAGGCTTGGCTCCAGTAGACTATTAATGCATCTTAAAGGCTCTCTGTGTTTGGCCCTAGAAATGCCACCATCACATAACATGGCACTTCGTGCCATTACATGACCACTATACACATTCATACTACCTTTGCTTTGCTCCTGTCATTTCTTCTTTCTAGAAAAAAAAACTCTCTCCCCCATACCTGCTTTCCTGACTTCCTGGCTGGGTGAAATCTTCCTTTCTTATCCTTTATGATTCAGATAAATTAGTAATGTTTTCTGAATATTTTTCTGGTCCCCTCCAGGCAAAAATTTCTCCCTTCTGTTTTTCAAATCCTTCATATCTGGCACCCTTATAGCAACTATCATATTCTTATCATATTCTATAACAATTTCTATTTATGTGTCTGTTCCCTATATATAATGGACCCTTTTTATAAATAGAAAACGTACCTTTGATCCCTAACATTTTTTTATTGAAGTATTGATTTACAATATTGTATTAGTTCCAGGTGTATAGTGATTCAATAATGTTATAGATTATACTCCATTTAAAATAATTTCAAAATAATGGCTATATTTTCCTGTGCTATACAACATATCCTTGTTGCTTATTTATTTTGTACACTGTAGTTTCTATATCTTAATCCCCAACCCTTATCTTGCCCCTCCCCACCTTCCCTCTCCCAATGGTAACCACCAGTTTGTTCTCTATATCTGTGAGTCTGATTCTGTTTAGTTATATACAGTTGTTTTATTTTTTAGATTCCACATATAAGTGATAACACACTGTATTTGTCTTTCTCTGTCTGACTTATTTCACTAAGCATAATACCCACTAGGTCCATCCATGTTACAAGTGGCAGAATTTCATTGTTTTTATGGCTGAGTAATATTCCATTGTGTGTATGTGTCATGTCTTCTTTATCCATTCATCCATTGACGGACACTTAAGTTGCTTCCATATTCTGGCAATTATAAATAACGCTTCTATGAACATTGGGGTGCACAAACCTTTTCAAAATAGTGTTTTGTTTTCTTCGGATATATACCCAGGAGTAGAATTGCTGGATCATATGGTAGTTCCATTTTTAGTTTTTTGAGGAATGGCAGTACTGTTTTCCATAGTGGCTGCACCAATTTACATTTCCACCAACAGTGTCCAAGGGTTCCCTTTGCTCCACGTCCTCACCAACATTTGTTATTTGTAGACTTTTTGATGATAGCCATTCTTCCCAGAGTGAGGTTATAACTTATTGTCGCTTTGATTTGCATTTCCCTGATGATTAGTGATATTGAGCATCTTTTCATGTGCCTATTGGCCATCTATATGTTGTCTTTGGAAAAATGTCTATCCAAGTCTTCTGCCCATTTTTTAATCAGGTTGTTTTTGATATTGAGTTATATGAACTGTTAATATATTTGGTTATTAATCCCTCATCAGTCATATCATTTGTAAATATTTTCTCCCATTCAGCAGGTTGTCTTTTTGTTTTGTTGATGGTTTCCTTTGTTGTGCAAAAGCTTTTAGGTTTAATTAGGTCCAATTTGTTTGTTTGCTTCTGTTTCTTTTGACTTAGGATGGTGATACAAAATAACATTGCTACAATTTTATGTTATAGAGTGTTCTGCCTATGTTCTCTTCCAGGAGTTTTATGGTTTCACATCTTACATTTAGGTCTTCAATCAATTTTGAGTTTATTTTTGAACATGGTGTAAGGAAATTTTCTAATCTCATTCTTTGACATGTAGCTGACCAGTATTCCAAGCACCACTAATTGAAGAGACTGTCTTTTCTCCATATAGTCTCTGTATATTCTTGCCTCCTTTGTCATAGATTAATTGACTATAGGTGTGAGGGTTTATTTCTGGGCTCTCTATCCTGTTCCATTGATCTAGGTTTCTGTTTTTTCTTTTGCTAGTGCCATGCTGCTTTGATTACTGTAGCTTTATAATATGGTCTGAAGCCAGGGAACATGATAATTAGAACCTTGTTCTTTTTTCTCAAGATTGCTTTGTTTATTTAGCCTTTTTGTTGTTCCATATAAATTTTAGAATTATCTGTTCTGGTTCTGTGAAAAATTTCATGGCTATTTTGATAGGGATTGCATGAAGTCTATAGATTTCTTTGGATAGTGTGGACATTTTAACAATATTCTTCCAATCCATGAACACAAGATATCTTTCCATTTCCTTGTCTCATCAGTTTCCTCATCAATGTTTCATAGTTTTCAGAGTATAGGTCTTTTCACATCCTTGGCTAAGTTTATTTCTAGATAGTTTACCCTTTTTGATGTAATTTTAAACAGGGTTGTTTTCTTGCATTCTATTTCTATAGTTCATTTTTAGTGTATAGAAAAGCAACAGAGTTCTGTATATTAATCTTGTATCTTGCACATTTACTGAATTTATTTATTCTAAAAGTTTTATGGGGAGACTTTAAGGTGTATGTATATGTGTGTATATATGTATACATAAAATCATGTCATCTGCAAATTGTGGCAGTTTTACTTCTTCCCTTCAAATTTGGTTCTCTTTTATTTGTTGTTCAATTGCTCTGGTTAGGACTTCCAATACTATGTTAAATAGAAGTGGCAAGAGTGTTCATTCTCATCTTGTACCTGATTTTAGAGGAAAGACTTTCAGCTTCCCACTGTTGGTATGATGTTAACTCTAGGTTTGTCAAAAATGAACTTTATTGAGATATGTTCCCAACATTGAGAGTTTTTATCATCAATGAATGTTGAATTTTGTCAAATGCTTTTTCTGCATTGATTTTGATGATCATCTGATATTTTTAAATTCAATTCCATTTATTAATAATCATTCTTACTATATATTATAATAAAAGACAATTGCCAATCAGAGCTTCTCATGAGCAGGAAAGAAGCAACATCACACCAATTTATTAAGAATTCAACTGAAAACAAAATAAATTTAAATTCTGGTTAGCTTGTGCATTGTGATCTTAGATAACCACATATTTTATTCTACTTTTAAATGTTACTGAAAATAGCTTATATAGGGGAGCAAAATTTGACACCCCAAAATGTGTCTCTTTGACATGAGGATTAATTTAGGCTGATTATTATTTTTTATTAATATTTATTAGAATGTAGTTGCTTTACTATGTTGTGTTAGTTTCTACTGTACAGCAAAGTGAATCACCTATATGTATACATATATCTCCTCTGTTTTGGATTTCCTTCCTACTTACGTCACCTAACAGAGCATTGAATAGAGTTCCCTGTGTTACACAATAGGTTCTCATTAGTTATCTATTTTGTACATAGTATCATTAGTGTATATGTGTCAATCCCAATCCCCCAATTCATCCCAGCCCCCCTTTCCTCCTTGGTACCCATACGTTTGTTTGCTACATCTGTGTCTCTTTCTGCTTTGCAAATAAGATCATCTATGCCATTTTTCTATATAGATTCCACATATATGCATTAAAATACAATATTCTTTTTTCTCTTTCTGACTTACTCTGTATGACGGTCTCTAGATCCATCCACATCTCTACAAATGACCCAATTTTGTTCCTTTTTATGGCTGGGTAATATTCCATTGTGTATATGTACAACATCTTCTTTATCCATTCCTCTGGATGGACATTTAGATTGCTTCCATGTCCTGTCTATGGGATGCAGCAAAAGCAGCTCTAAGAGGGAAGTTTATAGCAATAAAATCCTACCTCAAGAAATGAAGAAAATCTCAAATAAATAACCTAATCTTACACCTAAAGCAACTTGAGAAAGAAGAACAAAAAAAACCCAAAGTTAGTAGAAGGAAAGGAATCATAAAGATCAGAGCAGAAATATTAGAAATGAAGAAAACAATAGTAAAGATCAATAAATCTAAAAGCTGGTTCTTTGAGAAGATAAACAAAATTGATAAACCTTTAGTCAGATTCATCAAGAAAAAAAGGAAGAGGGCCCAAATCAATAAAATCAGAAATTAAAAAGAAGTTACATCTGACATCACAGAAATACAAAGGATCACAAGAGACTACAACAAGCAACTATATGCCAATAAAATGGACAACCTGGAAGAAATGGACAAATTCTTAGAAAAGTAAACCTTCCAAGACTGAACCAGGAAGAAACAGAAAATATGAACAGACCAATCACAAGTAATGAAATTGAAACTGTGATTAAAAACCTTCCAACAAAAAAAGTCCAGGACCAGAAGGCTTCACAGGCAAGTTATGTCAAACATTTAGAGAAGAGCTAACACCTATCTTTCTCAAACTCTTCCAAAAAATTTCAGAGGGTGGAACACTCCCAAACTCATTCTACGAGGCCACCATCACCCTGATACCAAAACCAGACAAAGATACCACAAAAAAAAGAAAATTACAGGCCAGTATCGCTGATGAACATATATGAAAAAATCCTCAACAAAATGTTAGCAAACCGAATCCAACAACACATTAAAAGGATCATACACCATGATCAAGTGGGATTTATCCTAGGGATGCAAGGATTCTTCAATATTTGCAAATCAATCAATTTGATACACCATATTAACAAACTGAAGAATAAAAATCATATGATCATCTCAATAGATGCAGAAAAACTTTCAACAAAATTCAACACCCATTGATGAGAACAGCTCTCCAGAAAGTGGGCATAGAGGGATTATCTGATTTTTAAAATCCTTTTGTTAATGTGATGCTTCACATTGATATGAAGATATTGAACCATCTTTGTATCCCTGGAATAAATCCCACTTGATCATGGTGTTTGATCCATTTTTATATATTGTTGAATTTGGTTTGTTTAATATTTTGTTGAGGATTTTTGCATATATATTCAGGAGAGATATTGGTCTGTAAATGCTTTTTTTGTAGTATCTTTGGTTTTGGTATCAGGGTAATGGTGGCCTTGTAGAATGAATTTGAGAGTACTTCATCATCATCAATTTTTTTGGAATAGTTTGAAAAGGATAGGTATTAGCTCTTCTTTATTTGTTTGGTAGAATTCCTCTATGAAGCCATCCAGTCCTGGAGTTTTGTTTGTTGAAAGTTTTTTTTAATTACAAATTTAATTTCACTATTAGTCAGCAGTATCTTCAGATTGTCTATTTCTTCCCGATTCAGTTTTGGCAGGTTTTATGTTTCTAGAAATTTGTCCATGTCTTCCAAGTTGTCCAATTTGTTGGTATATAACTGTAGTATTACCATTGGTTTGTATCTCTATGATATTGGGGGGATTTTTTTGTGTTTGTTTGTTTGTTTTTGCGGTATGCGGGCCTCTCACTGCTGTGGCCTCTCCCGTTGTGGAGCACAGGCTCTGGACACGCAGGCTCAGCGGCCATGGCCCACAGGCCCAGCCACTCCACGGCACGTGGGATCCTCCCGGACTGGGGCACGAACCCACGTCCCCTGCATTGGCAGGCGGACTCTCAACCACTGCACCACCAGGGAAGCCCTGTGATATTGGTTTTTACTTCTCTTTCATTTCTTATTTTGAGTCTTTTTTTTTTTTGATGAGCCTGTTTAAAAGTTTATCAATTTTGCTTATCTTTTCAAAAAATCAGCTCTTGGTTTCATTTATCTTTTCTATTGTCTTTTATTTCTATTTTATTTAGTTCTTCTTTGACCTTTATTTCCTTCTTTGTGCTGACTTTGGGCTTTCTTTTTTTCTTTTTCTAATTCTTTTGGATGGTAGGTTAGTTTTTTTGTTTTTTGGATTTTTCTTGTTTCTTGAGGTAAGTCTATACCACTATAAACTTCCCTCTTAGAACTGCTTTTGCTGTATCCCATAGAGTTTTGGAAAGTTGTGTTTCTATTTTCATTTATCTTGAGGTATTTCCTGATTTCCTTTGATTTCTTCATTGACCCACTGGTTTTATAGTACCATGTTGTTTGTCTCTACATATTTGTGCTTTTCCCATTTTTCTTCCTGTAATTGATATCTAATTTCATACATTTGTGGTTAAAAAAAATGCTTTACATACTTTCTATCCTCTTAAACTTGAGGCTTGTTTTGTGGCCTAGCATGTGATTGATCCTGGAGAAAATTCAATATGCATCAAAAAGAATGTGTATTCTATCATTTTTGGTGGAATGTCCTGTAGATGTCTAAGTCCAACTGGTCTAATGTGTCATTTAAGACCACTGTTAGCTTATTGGTTTTTTTCTATCTGGACGATCTGCCCATTGATGCAAGTGGGCTGTTAAGGCTCCCTACTGTTGTTGCATTACTGTCACTTTCTCCTTTTATGTTTATTAATATTTGTTTTATATAAATAGGTGCTACTGTATTAGGTACATATGAATATGATATGAATATTTCTACCCCTGCTTTCTTATCACTTTGATTTGCATGAAATACTTTTTTCTCAGCCCTTCACTTTCAGTCTGTGTATGTCTTTAGCTATGAAGTGAGTCTCTTGTAAGCAAAATATAGTTGGGTCTTGTACTTTTTATCTCATCAGCCAAATTATGTCTTTTAAATGGAGCATTTAGTCCATTGACATTTAAAGTGATTATTTATAGGTATGTACTTATTGCCATTTTGTTGCTTATTTTCATGCTTTGTAGTTCTATTTTAGGTTCTTACCTTGTGGTTTTATGATTTTCTTAGTGATATGTTTGTGTTCCTTTCTATCTACTTTGTGTATCTATTGTAGGTTTTTGATTTGTAGTTACCATGGGTTTCCTATATGTCGACCTATAACTATATCTACTTGTTTTTAACTGGTAGTCATTTAAGTTCAAACACAATCTAAATGATATACATTTTTTGCTCCTTTCCCCAACATTTTGTGTTTTTAATGTAAAATAACATCTTGTTTATCCCTTTAATGATTATTTTAGTTATAGTTAATTTTACAATTACGTCTTTTCATCTTTGTACTAGCTTAAGTGGTTGATCCTCAGCCTTTACTCTATATTTGCCTTTACTTGTGGGATTTCCCCTTTTCTATACATATTTACTTCTTGTAGCCTTTTCTTTTCCTCTTACAGAAGACACTTTAACATTTCTTTCAGGGTACTTTTAGTATTGATTAACTCTTTTAGTTTTTGCTTATCTGAGAAGTTCTTTATTTCTCTTTCAATTTAAAATGATAATCTTGCTAGGTAGAATATCCTAGGTTGCAGGTTTCTCCCTTTTAGCACTTTGAATATATCATGCCACCCCCTTCTGACCTGTGAAGTTTCCACAGAAAAATTAGCTGATAGCCTTATGGGATTCCCTTAAATATGACTCTTTGATTTTTCTCTTGCTGCCATAAGAATGTTTTTAACTTTTACCATTTTAATTATGATATGTCTTGTTGTGGATCTGTTTAGGCTCATCTTGTTTGGGATCCTCTGTGCTTTCTGTAAATGTATATCTGTTTCCTTCTTCAGGTGTGGGTAGTTTTCAACCATAATTAAAACAAATACATTTTTTACCCCCTTCTCTCTCTCTTCTCCTTCAGGGATTCCTATAGTGTAAATGTTGGTATGCTTGATGTTGTACCAGATGTCCCTTAACCTGTTCTCGTTTTTTTGTTGGTTTTTCTTTTTGCTATTGTGATTGGGTGATTTCCATTATTCTGTCTTCCAGATCACTTATGCATTCTTCTGTGGCACCTAGTCCTCTATTAATTGCTTCTAACGTGTTTTTCATTTCAGTTATTGTATTCTTCAGTTCTGACTGGTTCTTTTTTATATTTTCTAGTTCCTTGTTAAAATTCTTACTGTGTTTACCTATTCTTTACCCTAATGCAGTTAGCATCCTTATTTCTAATGCTTTGAAATATTTATCTAGTAAATTATTTCTGATTCATTAGTCATTTTTTCAGGGGTTTTCTTGTTCTTTCAATTTTCTTATTCTTGTCCTCTGTCTTCTCATTTTGCTTAACTTTCTCTATGAAATTAGGTGAAACATTTAACTATTCCACTCTTTAAGAGGTGTCCTAGTGTGGAAGCATCCTGTGTGCCCAGTGGCTTTGGTGAGAGAGCTGGGTCTGACATGAGCATGAGTCACATCTTTCTCTAGTGTGTGCTGGCAGCTGCTACCTTGGTAGAAGGTGTGGGGCTGGAGATGGAGGGCCAGAGTGAGATATGAGCTGGGGCTTTTCCTCTGCTCAGTGGCCAGCACCATCCTACTGGGGATGTGGTTAGGTCCCAAGTTTCCAGAAAAGAATTCCTGAGATTTATGTCTGAGCTGACTCTGTTCCATTTAAGTGTGTGTTCTCCCAGGATCAGCACCCTCACCCCAGATGGGAGCAGTGCTAGAGCAAGAGGAGCTTGTGTGGGTGCTTGGCATGGGTTAGTGTATGGACTGTGTTGGCCCTAATCACAGTCAGAGACTTGGACCACTTCTAATGTGCTGCCTTCATAAGCATCAGTTGTGGCTGCTCCCACCCTGCTCTGGATCTGAGCTACCCTTGTCCCTCAAAATTGAGCCTTCCCCTCAGCCATATTGGCCTGCTATGGCTGTATGGAGCTGTGTTGTGAAGCAAGTGGGATCAGAGAGGGTACTTGGCTCAGTCTGGGGCACATGCCAGGGTGGTCTCAGGAAACTGACCACCATCCCCTTCTGTTTCAATATGCTTTCAAACCAGCCAAGAGGACTTTTCTTCCTGGTGCCAGACCCCAGGGCTGAGGCACCTAATATGTGGCTTGAAACTTCACTCCCCAGGGAGGATCTCCACCCATGTGATCCCCTCCTCTTCTGCGACCCCTCCCAGGGACACAGATCCCACCTGATTGCTTCTTTCCCTTCTTACCCAATTCCGTGTGGATCTTACTTACAGCCTTGGTTGTATACGAGTCTTTCGTCCAGTCTCCAGTTAGTTTTGCAGGTAGATGTGTTTTGCATGTAGATGTGTTTTGGGGAGGAGGTGAGTT
Source organism: Physeter macrocephalus (assembly GCF_002837175.3). Taxonomy (NCBI): domain Eukaryota; kingdom Metazoa; phylum Chordata; class Mammalia; order Artiodactyla; family Physeteridae; genus Physeter; species Physeter macrocephalus. The sequence continues at coordinate 133,430,040 of NC_041217.1, read as the reverse complement.
CCACTTCCTCATACTCTGTCATCTTGATCTTATTCCCATATATTCCTTCATATTTTTAATTATCTGAGTCTCTAAGGCCTCGGATAGTGTTAGTCATGTAAATCAATAAGTATTTTCTAATGAGTTGCTTGAGTGAGTGAATGTTATGTAATCACAAAGTTTCCAGTTCAAGCATTGTGGAGTCTGTGGAATTGATGGCAACTCTTGTCTTAAAATTTATTTCATGCCTGTCCTGGAGCCTAACAGTTTATCTCCTAGCAAAAATTGAATGAGAGGATACAGTGAACATAGTGAGAGATTTCTGGTTTTGTTTAATTTGCACAACCTGAATAAGTAATCCACAGAACAAATCCAAAGAGGCCAAAACTCAGTTAAAAAAAAATCAACTGCAATAGTATTTAGAAAAATGTAAGTTAAATGAATCATGGAATATGCTTCTCACTCATTGAATAGGCAAAAATTTTTTTTTAAGTTTTTAATAATAACCTGTGCCTGTGGGGATGCAGAGAAAAACAAATCACTGATATATTACTGACAGAAATTTTGAATGCAATTTAATAATAGCTATTATAATAAAATATATACGTACCCTTTGAGCTAGTAGTCCTACTCCTGAAAATCTATTCCATAGAGAAAAGTTTGTGAGGATATATATACTGAATGGTCTTTTCAGCATTAGTTGTAGAATAAAACACACTGGTTGAAAATAGTGTCCAGCAATAGTGGTTGGTAAATGTTTTGTTAAGTGAGAAATGCAAGATGAAGGGAACAGTGTGTGGCATGACCTTTATTTTAGAAAAAACAAAAACAAATATAAAATTACTGCTTGCTTAGGACTCCTGCTTGAGTATAGAGAAAGTTATGGAAAGAAATAGATTCCAGGTGATCTGTTTTCTAGGGTTCGGGGAAGTGGTATGAACTGAGGAAGGATAAGGATAAAAGAGATGGCAAGAGACCCCAAAGGAATAATTGGCATTAGAACATTCTAGTTTTTCTTTTGATCTATCTATGATATTGTGAAAGTAGATAAAAGCAAGTTCTAGAAAGTGACATGGAAAAAAATAACATTGATTTGAAAATAGAATGGAGCTATGGGTAACTTTCTTCTAGTATTTTTGTCATTTTGATATCCATAAAATATATTGAAAGAAAATATGCAACAAAGTTATTCTGAAGAAAACTGTTGACATAGTTATAAAAATCCCTTTTAGTATATATTTTTTGGAAAATCAAAGCAAAAGAGGGAAATAAACACACACACAGACACATTCATGGTATTAGGAAGTATGAACTCCATCCAACAACACCATGACCCACAGAAAAGTGTCCTTAATTTGGCTACTATTCTACTCCTGCACCTCTCTACACCAACTCCCTATACTGATCCTAGAAGCAATATCTCCTCAGATCCTCTAGGTTGTAAGCTCATTGAAGACAAACACTTTGTCTTTTCATGTCTGTAATCATCACACCTGTCAATGTAGGTATTCAATAAATACATGATGAATTATATTGAAAGGACAGGAATGGAACTGAATGAATACCATTTGAGGAATCTAAATAGGAACCGTATTTCTGAAAAACAAAATTGGGAGACATGGACCAACATATGTCAAGCAGCATTTACTGCTTGACAATGAAAATGAATGCATTAAATTTGCATTTTCTATTAGGAGTAGAACTAGAATATCCAAAATGTTTATAAATAAAGATGGCCTTGATGAATGCAGTTGCACTGAGTCAGTTACAAAAAGACTATTGCATTCTAGAAATGCAAAACCGTAACAGACTTTCAATAAAACAACAGTGTCCAAGGTCACAACATATAATTGACCTACGTAATAATCTGTTCTTTGATATAAAACCTAGATGTAATTCACTTTCATTTAATCCAGTTTTTCCACAATTGTGAAATGCTCTCTAGACCTGCTTTTGTCCTACTTTAAAGAGAAAGTGTGTGATTTGTTCTACTGCTGTCTCTCTACCATCCCCGCCCCCAGCACTGTGCCACCTAGCCCCTTCTCTCAGCTGGCAAGCACAGGCCCCAGATGCCAACAGTGAAAGATATTTTATCTGCTGCATCTGGTTCCTTAGCAGATTCGACAGGCCTCTGTGCTGACAGCCTCAGAAATGCCTTTGGGCTTGTCACATGGTGAAAACTCCCAACTGGCTGTCTGAATTGCCAACCATGCTTCGGCTCACTGGAGAGAAGGGGGAAATAGCACGTCTTGTCTACTTACTGATAACCTCTCGTGTAAGTGATCAATGGCATTTGATCTGAAAAATAATCCTAAAGGACAGCCCCAATTTGGGTTAAGTTTCATCCTCTTGATACAAACTTGTTAAGTAGTACATAACTGAATTTTGTTTCCTTAGCCAGAGAGGAAATCCCCAGCAATTTGGACTTCAGCATGTCTATTCCGAAACTAAATTCAGAAAGCATCAACATTTTAGAACTGGAAGGAAAATTAAGAGTCAGCTAATCCACCCCCTTAATTTATCTGATGAAGAACTCGGGCTCTGAAAACGTAAGGGGTTTGGCCAAGGTACCAAACAGGACAAAGGAAGAGATTGATCCTGGGTGAATGCTGGGGGTGGGGAAGTATGAAAGCAAGTGAAAGCATGAAGTTTGCTTGTAAGTGGCAGAGTGGAGAAAAGCCTTGGAGATGGTGTGGCAGAGAAGTGAGTCCAGCAGAGAGGGAGATCCAATTCCTGTGCTAACTCTGACACTGCTTAAGTTCACGTAGCTTGGATGTGGCAACTTATCTAACCTCTTTTAGGCCCAAGTTCCTTCATATGCAAGAAAAATGAGTTAATCACAGATTCTAACTTGTTTGATTATTTTGAGGATTAAATGAGATAATGTGTAATGTATCTGACAAGAATTAGGCATATGTTCACTTTTTTCAATAAATATTGAGAGTTTATCATGCATTGGATACTATGCTAAACATTTGATAAATAGTGATTATTATTAATGTAGTTGATGAAACCAGTAAATGAGGACAGGCTTGTAAAACTAGGACAAGAGAGTGAATCTTCTGAGCAGTTTCCTATTAAGATGCATGCAGGCAGCAACAGCATCCTCACACAGACATTCACATCCACTGCCGCACTGCTCCAATTCCCTCAGCTGCAGTGAGCTCTGGTTTCCAGCAGGGGACATCCACGGCCCAGACAAGGGAAACCCGGGCCAGCTCAGCCTTAGAGATGATGAATGAAAATGATAAAGGACAGAGACAAGCCTGAAACTGGCTTGTTATGATACTCATTCCACAAAGACAAGAGTTCTGGAAGGGGTGAACCCCACAGGTTTCTTGAGCACTGAGCTTACAGGAATGTCAGTGAATTTCAACTTCTCTTAATCCTTTATTTACAAGTTTAGGCCCTGAGAAAGACTTTTGTTTAGGTTAATAGGGAATAATTCTCTTTGCCCAGGGCAGAGCAAGAGAGCTAGGTTTTGGTGACTCTAACTCACACAAGGTCTTTTTGGGAAAACACATCCTGAGAAGTACTATAGGGCTTGGGATATGTATTGGCTGGTGTCTGGACCCTAGAGTTTATTTATCATCTATTCAGGAACCAGAGAGGGAATGACTAGAAGGTAAATGTATTTTGGGTTAGCTGTATGTTAGTAGTTAACAACCAGCTCTCTGAGAAAAAAAATGTGTGCCTGTGTGTGTATGTAAAGTTTATTATACATTTTACTGATATACAGGATGTATGTCACATAATTTATATAAAATATAGAAGAATCTTTATTATAAATGCCATATAGCCAACTGATTCTCATAGAATATTTCAGTTGATTTTTGCTGAACTCTTGTATCCACAGTCAACCTATTTTTGCAATTCAATCATGATTTGACAAAATCGGACTGCAAATATATGCTTGATTTCTATCTACAAAGAGGTCACTCACCTCGTTGAAGAATGAGTATGGTGATGACATGAATGTTGGTTTGGATATTTTCATTTACATTAATGTAAAGGAGAACAAAAATGAAACAACAAAGACATATGTTGAAACTTCATATGTTTATTAATGGCATGATCTAAATCTTTGCTGAATCCCCTAATAGTATTTGAATACCAAAATAATTTCCTCAATTATTTGTGATTACAGTATTATAGAAACTGCACACTTTTGAGTTTAATCTTCCTTATTAACCTATCAATTCAAGTCTAGAAAAATCAACCAATCAACGCTTGATTTATAGCATTCGCCATTTCCATGGTGTAAATACTCCCACCATACACTTCAAGCTATCAAGGTAGTGTCACTGAACAGAGTTGAAAAGAGATACACAGTAGTACACCATTATATAGTGTTTCTGCCATCCAGTTATAATAGACATAAATAATCTAAGCACAGAGATAATAATAAAATGTATTAAAATAATTAGGAAAATGAATTTTAAGTGTTAAACTGTTTTGTTCATAAAATCCAGAGAATATCTGTCTTGCAGAATCTTTTTTTAAAAATGAGTCGACACTGCATAGTATTTAGCATATAATAGCACTTAATACATAATTATAAAGGAAAGAGAAACCTAGAGCCAGAGAGGCATTTTGAAAAATACTGTATGTAAAATGTTTTTTAAAATTACTGAACAATTATCATATGAAAAACACCATGCTAAAAGCTTTACGTGGATTAAATCACATAATTCTCACAATAATTATAAAGGGTATGTATGTATGTATTATTTCCCCCAGATGAGGATCTCTGTCTAACAGATGAGAATGCGAGGCTCAGAGAAAGAAAGTGAGTTGTTCAAGTTCACGCAGCAAGAAAATGTTAGGGCTGGAAAAAGAAAACAGCGTTGACTTTAACAATTATGCAACAAAGCAGTGGCAATAACAAAATGTCAGTCTGAAAAAAAGCAATGGAAAGAATGGAAAGAATTGGTCTGGGAAGAACCCTGAACTTGAAAGTGAAATCTAGCCTTGGCTCTGCTCTGTGAATTTAAACAAATCATTCCACTTCCCAAAATTTTCTGTATAACAGAGGCTGTGAAATGTACCCCATTCCATTTTAAAGATGGAACTTCCCTGGATGTCCAGTGGTTAAGACTTCACCTTCCAATGCAGAGGGTGTGGGTTCGATCCCTGGTTGGGGAACTAAGATCCCACATGCCTCACAGCCAAAAAACCAAAACATAAAACAGAAACAATATCGTAACAAAATTCAATAAAGACTTTAAAAATGGTCCACATCAAAAGAAATCTTTAAAAAAATTTTAAAAAGTAAATAAAGCTGGGACATAGAGGCAGAATGTGCCATCTTCTTTAGCAACCCAATCTGGCTTTGCCAAAGTCTGGCTTTCAGAAATATCAAAGTTGGAATCAACCACTGTGTCCAAACTTTGCTCACCCCATCCTACTACCCTTTGTCCTTGTACTCTTCAACACAGCAGAAGTTAACAGATTAGAGCAAAAGGACAAAGAGGCTAAATTATCTGTTCAGTTTAAAGATCTATAGTCAAGGTGTAAGATCAAGAAATTTGGTCCATTTCTCTTGACTATCTGAAGGTTCCACAATAAGGGAAACACATGGGCAGAAGTCAAGTCTGCAGAGGGAAAATGTTGAGTCTTTGGGAACGAATATCCTATGGTTGCTAGTGCTGGAGAGCAGTACAAAACCATGTGAGGACTTTCTGGAATACCCTTTTCTCTCTGAGAAAGTACTGTGCATCACTTAGAAGATAACTGAATCTTCTCAATGTGGTCAGATGTGGATGGTCTGCTTACAGTATCTAGATCATAGACCATTGTTTGGCAACATTTCAACCTCCCAATCTGTTCATCTACCGAGACAACCTTCTTCACCCATTTCCAATGGTCCAGAGCACTTGTAAATCTCTGTAATTTAATGTGGGGCCCTGAGCATAGAAGGATGACCCTTGCCAGGGCCAAGTAGGACTAGACAGGAGCAACTTGAGCTCTGTTAGGAGCCCAGATGTTTGTGGAACACATCTCCCACCCTTAGCCTAGCCCACCTCCACCTCTCATCTAGCACTCTATCCACTGATACCATGTGTATCCCTTCAGATGTCTTTACTCCCATATGTTCTCTGGACATGCCTTTATCACACGCTTCTTACTTTATGTGCTTTCCTCGCCGAAAGACTGTGAACTACTTCAGAGAATTGTCTGTGTCTTAATTCACATTGTAACAGTAGAACTCAGCACAGAAACTGAAATATAGAAGGTGTTAAAATTATTTATAGACTAAATGAATAAATGCTGTGTGGCAGACATATAATCAGCTAATTCCACTTCTGGTTATTTATCCAAAGGAAATAAACACTAACTCAAAAATATATATGCACCCCCATGTTCACTGCAGTGTTATTTACAATAGCCAATACATAGGAGCAACTTAAATATCCATCAATGGATGGATGGATAAAAAAGTGATACATTGCATATAGTGGAATATTATTCAGCCATAAAGAAGTAAAACTTGCCATCTGCAACAATGTGAATGGACCTTGAGGCATTATGCTAAGTGAAATAAGTCATACAGAGAAGTACACACACTGTATGATCTCACTTACAGGGGGATTTTAAAAAACAAACAAACAAAAACTGAGTTCATAGATACAGAGAACAGGTTGATGGTTACCAGATGCAGGAGATGGCAGGGGTGTGGGTGTTGAAATGGGTGAAGGTGGTCAAAATGTACAAAGTTCCAGTTATAAGTCATGAGGATGTAAAATGTACAGCATAGTGACTATAGTTAATAATACTACATTGTATATCTGCTGCTAAGAAAGTAGATCTTAAAAGTTCTCATAATTAAGAAAATTTGTAACTGTGTGGTGATGGATGTGTAACTAGACTTGTGGTTATTTCACAATATATACAAATATCATTATGTTGTCCACTGAAGCTAATATACTAATTTTATATGTCAATTATACATTAACAAAAAACTTTATAGGGTAGTAATTATTAGTGTACTTTTAACAAATGAGGAAGTTGAAGCCTAGAGAAGATGTGAATTGCTCAAGAGTCGCTAGTTACAGAGTAGAGTTCTCTATGCTATACAGTAGGTCCTTATTAGGAATCTATTTTATATATAGTAGTGTGTATATGTCAATCTCAGTCTCCCAATTTATCCCTCCCCCCTTCCCCTCTGGTAACCATAGATTGTTTTCTACATCTGTAACTTTATTTCTTTTTTGTTAAAGAATCTAAAAAGAGTGGATGTATGTATATGTATAACTGATTCACTTTGCTGTACAGCAGAAAGTAACAACTTGTAAATCAACTATACTCCAATAAAAAATTTTAAAGAGTGGCTAGATAGACTTGAAGAATGTCCCAAATCCCAAGTATGATTCCCATTTTAATACCCATATTTCTACACTCTGCTAACTTGATAAGTTGATGTTGGTTAAATTGCTCTAACACTATTATTTTTACTTAAAATTTTCTTAACACTGAAGTATGACAGGATTAACTTTTTAATGTTTAGGCTGAACCCCAGAAGTTTAGATAAGAATTCCAGAAACCAGTTGGAGAAAGCTACTCAGAGAAAAGGGATAAAAGATTTCAGTAGGATTTTTACTCTTTCTGCCAAAAGCATGTATGAGTTGTTCAAGGATGGGTGGGGTGGAGGTAGGCAGGCAGGACTTGTGTGTACCTTGGTTTTTCATGAAAAGAAAGTATGTGTTGTGGTGGTTGGTGCTTCCATTCTTCTTACCCTGTGAAGAAATATTTTAAGACAAAATGCTCTAGTTATAGACCTTGATGTTCATTCAACAAACAGGCTTCTCCATTCCAATTTTAAATTACTTCGTGTCTATTGTGAATTGAGGCTCACATTCCTGTATCTACAGATGTACTTAAGAGTTCATTTACCATGTATTTATGTTTCTAAAAATATTGACATTTACATTCTTCTGGAGAGAATAAGAGCTATGTTAAATTACTTCCAAGGATGAGTCCATGGAAAATAATGGTTTCCAAAAATTTTTTTGCATCTCAATATTTGTAACCATGGCAGGTAACTCTTTTGTCAAGACTCTAACCAAAGGGCCTGTATAGCAGAAAGCAGCATTAGAATTTGTCTAATATTTAGAGATACACTGCATATCCCAAGTTAGTCAACTATAGTATGACTTTGACCATGATGTTTCCATACATTGAAACCAAAAAATTCATATTTGGATGAAAATAATAATAGTAGCTAACATTTATTGAGTGGCTATTTGATTTTGGCATTATGGTAGCCATTCTACATTTCACTTAATCCCCATCCCAAGCCTATGAAGTGACGACTATTCTCACAGTTTTATAGGTGAAGAAACGGAAGTTTAAAGAGCTTAAGCCACTTACTCAAAGTCACACAGTGTTCCAAAGGTGGGCCCTGTCCTCAGGCTTCTCTGGCTGCAGATCTTCTGTATTCTTACCACATTTCAATAGTAGACTAAAAAGTCCGACTTCAGACTCTAGGCAATATGTTGAAGTGTATTGAAGAGGGCATCCACAGTCACTGAAACAGGAAACCTGGAAGTAACTATCTGCATGGCTTAGAAAATTAGATCAATTATTTGAGCCTTAATTTTCTTACATTTAGAAAGTTTAATGATGTACGTCTCACAACACTGAAGGATTAAATGAGAAAGTGGGTAAAGGTCTAACATATAGTTTTCCATAATATATAATTTCCTTTTATGATCTAAGTTCCTAATACTACATTCTGGCATATTTCTTTTGTTTCTGTTCTAACTAGAGCTAGAGAACACTGTTCAGGAACTAAGACCACTCTCCCTACAGCCCCTTCTCTCCACCTCTTGCCTGCTCTTTGGTGTGTACACACACACACACACACACACACACACACACCTCTCTGTGATCTAGTTCCAGAGCCTTCACATACCCTTTTTTCTTACCTTGTATACAGTTGCATAATTTCTTTAGGGAAGAAATGCTGTGGATCATTTTGATTGTAGGAAAATAAGCTCCAGGACAATGATCCAGAAAGTAGAGTTATGAGGGTAGGGAAAAAATTGCTCTCATCAATAAACTAAGAAGAATTTGCTGGTACTCAGATGAGGAAGGAGAAGGGAAAGAGAAAAAGATGAAGGGGCTAAGAAGTGACATGAAAAATTAAAATGTTAAAGTGATAAAGGAAGCCAATGTTTTAGAGGCAGAAACCTGAGGATGAAATATAGCCATTCAGAAATTCTCAGTGTTGGGTGGGGCTCAGGGACTAAAAATAGAGAGATCTTCTTCCAATTCCAGTTGAGGGAGTACACCAAACATTGGTTTCCATCTTAAAACTTACCCCCTTGAGATTAAATATAAAAGTCCAAAAAGGAACAAAGGAAAATGGAACAAAGTATTTCAATACATTTCTGAAAGGAGAAAAATTGAGAGAAATTTGGTGAATACAGAAAATGGAGATGTTGCTGCCTAGAATATAGTGCTCTGGGCTACAAACTAAGTGTGTAGATAGATTGGTCAGGTTATCACCAGTCATATTTCTGCTTTTAGCATATTGGAAGGTTTTGTTTCTCTTTCATTGGTGATTAAATTTGGGTCATTGACTGGGTTCGTAGCAAGAGAATGTGGGCAGAAGTAATGTTTGCTGCTTTGCAGCCTGGCCCTGATGTGCCCTGGGCAATCCTCCATGGACTCTTGCTTTCCCACTGAGTACAGAAATTTCTCCAGAGGATTCAGAGTATTGCTAATTGTACAATAGCAAAGAAAACCCATATCTGTTACCCAAGCCTTCCAGTTTAAACATCAGTAAGCAACGAAGGACCAAAAGATAAGAATCAGTGACATGAAAAAGGCCAATCAGAATGAGTAATGTGCTAATTAACATTAAAGCAAATGTAAAGATTATACTGATTCATCATTGACTTAACAAATATTTAATGAACACCTGCTATGTGCCAGGCTTTTCCAGATGGTGAGATTGGTAAAAAAAAAAAAATACAAGGTGCCTGTCCTCACGGAGTCTCATTTTCAATAGGCCATGTTAAAAAAATAAAACAAAAAACATAAATATCAATAAATGTAATTTTCCATAGAAGTAAATTCTCTGTAAAAAACAAAAAAAAAAAACAAAAAAACAGGTAATGATTCAGAGATCCATTGAAAGAGGGCTATGTGTAATCAGGGAAAGTGTTATTGATTAGGTGATTGTAAATTTGAAAGAGTAATGATGAGAAGGGGCCAGTCATGCAAAGATCCTGGGACACTGTATGTGGGAGAAAGGTCAAATATATGGAATCTAAAAAAAAAAAAATGTTTCTGATGAACCTAGGGGCAGGACAGGAATAAAGACACAGATGTAGAGAATGGACTTAAGGACACAGGGAGGGGGAAGTGTAAGCTGGGATGAAGTGAGAGAGTAGTATTGACATGTACACACTACGAAATGTAAAATAGCTAGAGGGAAGCAGCTGCATAGCACAGGGAGATCAGCTCGGTGCTTTGTGACCACCTAGAGGGGTGGGATAGGGAGAGTGGGAGGGAGATGCAAGAGGGAGGGGATATGGGTATATATGTATATGTATAGCTGATTTACTTTGTTATACAGCAGAAACTAACACAACATTGTAAAGCAATTATACTCCAATAAAGATGCTAAGAAAAATAGTGCAAAGTTCGTGGGGCAAGGAAGAACTTGGTATGTTCAAGGAACAGAAGATCACTCTACTTGGAGCATAATAAGAGAGCATGGGTTGGAAGAACTCATTTTGGGACATTCTTCAAAGACCCCCCAACATAATATATATCTTGTTTTATTAGAGCACATTAAATAAAATCAGTAATTGTTTCCAGATTTACTTTCAGGAAATCTTGGCTTCATGACTGGGGAAGAGTCCTCAGTAAAATATCTTGTTTAACTTACCCAATTTACAGATGAGGAAACAGAGGTGCAGAAAGGGGTGAGTAATTATATATGGTCATCCAGTCTGTTAGAAGCAGAATGAGGTAGAAATTCTTCAGCTCTGTTTCCTAAACCTGGATAATAATGATTTAAAAAGTAGATAAAAAGCCAGATACATCAATCCTACTCTAGGAGATGCCAATTTAGAAGATGTGGCATGATGTCCAAGAATCTATATTTTAAAAAGATATTCAGGTGGTTCTTAAGAACTGTGAAGACACAGTGGAGAAACCCATGAGCTTGCACTCAAAACCTAGATTCTCATTCCTATTCCTCCACTGGCAAAGAGTGTGGCAGCATCTCTAAGCCTCTGCTTCTTCATCTTAGTAATGGGGATAATGCCAGCCTAGCCTGTCTTCTGGTATTTATGGAAGAACCATTGCCCCAACTCTCTCCTGATTTTGATAAAGGGAGAGTTTAGTAAATAATAGCTATAACCATGATAAATGTTTATATGCAGGACATAAAGAGCTTTCACTTTGATCCTTATTGTCTTTCTTATTATTGGGATGAACAAAGCTGACTCAGTTCCCAATGTAAACCCTGGTTCTTCTCTCTTCTGTCTCTCTATTCTCTATTCCCTATTACCTTTCTACCATTTTTTATTGCCTCTCTTCATAAGACTTTATCAGCTATTTATTTTTAAGTGAAACTCATTCAGAAGTACTCATTTGTCAATGGAGATACTAGTTGAGGGTATGGTTCGGGCAGAGAAATGCAAGGCGTGGACAGTTGTTATTTCACACTATGCTAAAAGAAGAGTCAAACTAAAATCTCTGGTTTACAATATGATTCTTTAAAAGGAGATTTTGTTCCCCTTAAAGGGAAATAATTTTAGAAGATGCTGCCTCCGCTCTCCCCTACTCTTTTTCAAGTTTCCCTCCAGGATATATGAAATACTGTTTAAGAGCTAAACTTTTCTCCATTGCATCATAGATTCCAGCAAAACTCCAGACTGGTAAAAGTGGTGTAGAGTAAAATCAGCACAAATGATGCTGACCAATCCAGTTTTATTATCTAAACAAAGTGAAAAGTGAAAAGGGCAAAAAAGCTACGCTGGCTTTAGACTATGTAGGCATTTTAGTCTAAGGCAAAAAATGACATCCATTTCATTACCTATGCCAACCCCAAACAGATGAGAGCAGCTGCTTCAGGGCTATTCAGGAAAGAAACTTGAGGATGATATGGACTTCATCCTAAAGAGAATCCTGACTGGTGAGAAATACTTATCATGAACCTGGGAGGAGGGTGAGGTTGTGATGTGCCAGAAATTTGCTCTGTCTGGAGTGGGGAAAGGGCTGTGCTAGATAAGAAAAATCACATGGGTTAGAAGCCAGAGGATTTGATTCTTTTTTTTTTTTAATTGAGGTGTAATTGACATATAACATTTTAGTTTCAGGTGTACAACATGATGATTTGTTATTTGTATATATTGCAAAATAATCACGATAGTAAGTCTAACATCCACCATGCATACTTACAAAAAATTTTGCTTGTTATGAGGACTTTTAAGATCTACTCTTATAACAACTTTCAAACATGCAATACAGTATTATTAACTATAGTCACCATGCTACATATTACAGCCTCATGACTTTTATTTTATTACTGGACGTTTGTACCTTTTGATCCCCTTCACCCATTCTGCCCACCACCCCCCACCACCACCACCACTGCCTCTGGCAACCACCAATCTGCTCTCTGTATCTATGAGCTCGTTGTTTATTTTTAAAATAAATTCCACATATAAGTGATCATACAGTATTTGTCTTTCTCTGACTTACTTCACATAGAATAATGCCCTCAAGGTCCATCCAGCTGTTGCAAGTGGCAAGATTTTATGGCTGAATAGTATTCCGTTGTGTATATACGCCAAAATTCCTTTATCCATTTATTCATCAGTAGACACTTAGGTTGCTTCCATGTCTTAGCTATTGTAAATAATGCTGCAGTGAACACTGGGGTGCATGTATCTTTTCCAATTAGTGTTTTTGTTTTCTTTGGATAAATACCCAGAGGTGGGATTGGCGGTTCATATGGTAGTTCTATTTTCAATTTTTTGAACCTCCATACTAATTTTTATAGTGGCTGCACCAATTTACATTCCTGCTAACAGAGTACAATAACTCCCTTTTATCCACATCATTTTCAACACTTATTTCTAGTCTTTCTGATAGTGGCCATTCTAACAAGTGTGAGGTAATATCCTATTGTGGTTTTGATTTTCATTTCCTTGATTGGTGATGTTGAGCATCTTTTCATGTGTCTCTTGGCCATATGTATGTCTTCTTTGGAAAAATGTGTATTGAGGTTTTCTGCCCATTTGTAATCAGGTTTATTTTTTTTTGCTAATGAGCTATATGAGTACTTTATATATTTTGTATATTAACCCCTTATCAAATATATGATTTGTAAATATTTTCTTCCATTCAGTGGGAAGAAAATGTCCAATTCATTTCCCTGATGATTTCCTTTGCTGTGCAGAAGGTTTTTTGTTTGAGGTAATCCCACTTATTTTTGCTTTGTTACCTTTGCTTTTGGAGTCAGATCTAAAAAATCTTTGCAAAAACTGATGTCAAGGAGCTTGACACGTATGTTTTCTTTTAGGGGTTTTATGGTTTCAAGTCTCACATTCAAGTCTTTAACCCATTTTGAGTTAATTTTTGTGTATGGTATAAGATATTAGCCTCGTATCATTCTTTTGCATGTGGCTCTCCAATTTTCTCAGTACCATTTATTGAAGAAACTTTCATTTCCCCACTGTATATTCTTATTCCTTTGTCATAAATTAATTGACAATATATGCATGGGTTATTTATGGACTCTGTATCCTATTTCATTGATCTATGTGTCCATTTTTATGCCAATATCAACTGTTTTGATTACTATACTTTTGTAATACAGTTTGAAATTGGAGTGTCTGATGCTTCCAGTTTTATTGTTCTTTCTCAAGTTTGCTTTGGCTCTTCAGGATCTTTTGTGGTTCCATACAAATATTAGGATTGTTCTATTTCTGTGAAAAATGCCATTGGAATTTTGATAGGGATTGCATTGAATCTGTAGAATGCTTTGGGTAGTATGGACATTTTAGCAATATTTTAACAATATTGACTCTTCCAACCCATAACATGGAATACCTTTCCCTTTATTTGTGTCTTCAATTTCTTTCATCAGTGTCTTATAGTTTTTAGTGTACAGGTTATTCACCCTTGGGTTAAAATTATTTCTAGGTATTATTTTTGATGCATTTGTGAATAAGATTATTTTCTTAATTTCTCTTTCTTATAGTTCATTATTAGTGTATAGAAATGCGACAAATTTTTGTATATTAATTTTGTTTTCTGCAACTTTACTGAATTTACTTATTCTAACAGTTTTTTTTGGTGGAGTCTTTAGGCTTTTCTGTATGTAATATCATATCTGTAAATAGTGACAGTTTTACTACTTCCTTTCCAATTTGGACACCTTTAATTTCCTTTTCTTGTCTGATTGCTGTGGCTAAGACTTCCAATACTATGTTGAATAACAATGGTGAGTGTGGGCATCCTTGTCTTGTTTTTGACCTTAGAGGAAAAGCATTCAGCTTCTCGGTGTTGAGTATGATGTTAGCCATGATCTTGTCTTATATGGCTTTTATTATGTTGAGGTATATTCCCTCTACCCACTTTGTTGAGAGTTTTTCTCATATATGGATGTTGAATCAAAAGGTCTTGATTCTTGGCATGTTTAGGGTAATTTCTAACTTTGTGATCTCAGCTAGACAAAAAGCTCCATCTCCTCACTTCTGAAAGTGAGCTATCTAGTGCTATCTCCCTGGGTGAATGAATGAAGAGTGGGCGTTATAAAATAATTACAAATATAATAAATGGGATTAGTATTTCACTTATATTTTACTTTACATTTTTTTGATTACTGGTGAAATTTTCTAACTGACCTCTAAGACCTTGTCCTTCATGCACTTTAGGACACAGACCTTAGATAAAATCTGAAGCATGCTCTGGCTTTCCCTCTCTACCACAATGTCTGACCCTATTAATTGGAGTCCAGTCTTCTCTAGCCAGTATTGTTTAAGTTGCATCCTTTAGTAACTCAGTGACTTTTTGTTTCCTCTGACCAAAATTTACATCAGGTGCCTCTCCTGCATAATGTATTCTACCTTTTCATTTACACATAAGAAAACAAATCCAAATATAATTGTGTCTTTTTAGAGATAATCTTCAATCAGCTTTAGCTTTAAATAAATTACTTTCAAATTTTGGAAACTTAATTCCTATTTTAACATTATTATAATACTACATCTTTGAAATGCCTACTCATATTTTGCTCTTCTATACTGCAATGCAGGACATGATTCTCAACTGAGCATCTGTGGTTACTGCTGGCAATTGTGCTAATTATGTTTGAGTTGTACACTATGGCAATTCTGTCTCCTAGTCATTGTGAATTATCTTAAATTTTACATTTAAACCATCAATAAAAAAAGCTTATCAATGACAAAAAAGAAAGCATCTCTGAAATCACTTGTTGATATCCCTTACTTCTGAGTTTACAAATTTAAATTCTACCCACCAGCCCTATGATTATAGCCATAAAAACCATTTAGCCTTCTTGCTTCTCAGCTTTCCAAAACCACAGGATTCTCTAAAAAGTGGTGAAAAAATATCACAACTCCCCAACTATCAGGCTGTCACCACTTTACCTAAAGACCCAGGAAGACGGTCATCTCATTTTGCATTTGCATACACCCATCTATCCTTCATTTAATGTGCTAAAAACCAATATCTATCCTAGGGCCCAGGATAGAGAGAATAATTGTTACAACAATTTCCTTGTGTAAAAGCACCTACAGAAATTTTTTTTGTTGTTTGTTTGTTTTTAAACACTGTATGACTCTTTTTTTTTAACATCTTCATTGGAGTATAATTGCTTTACAATGGTGTGTTAGTTTCTGCTTTATAACAAAGTGAATCAGTTATACATATCTCACTTTGTCACAGCTTACCCTTCCCCCTCCCCATATCCTCAAGTCCATGCTCTAGTAGGTCTGTGTCTTTATTCCCGTCTTACCCCTAGGTTCTTCAGGACCTTTTTTTTTTTCCTTAGATTCCATATACATGTGTTAACGTATGGTATTTGTTTTTCTCTTTCTGACTTACTTCACTCTGTATGACAGACTCTAGGTCCATCCACCTCACTAGAAATAACTCAATTTCGTTTCTTTTTATGGCTGAGTAATATTCCATTGTATATATGTGCCACATCTTCTTTATCCATTCATCTTTTGATCCCACCAAAAGTGCAGGAGGGTTCCCTATTCTCCACACTCTCTCCAGCATTTATTGTTTGTAGGTTTTGTGATGATGGCCATTCTGACTGGTGTGAGATGATATCTCATTGTAGTTTTGATTTGCATTTCTCTAATGATTAATGATATTGAGCATTCTTTCATGTGTTTGTTGGCAATCTGTATATCTTCTTTGGAGAAATGTCTATTTAGGTCTTCTGCCCATTTTTGGATTGGGTTGACATTAAAAATACATCCAGTGTGTGACTGCAGTTCTCTTGGGACTGTAACTCACTCTTAAGTCAATTAGTATGAGGCCAGGAAGAAAAGGGGTCATCCTAACTCATTCAGCTACAGGTTTTAACAGGTGTAAAGAACATTAAATTCACTCAGAACAAGGCAGCATTTCCAATGGGCAGGAAAGTGACAGTTAACACCCACCTGGTTTCACCCAACTAGAGGAGGCTGAATATTAAGGCATCCTTTATTGCTTTTTTGCACTTATTTCAATTTGTGTCCTTGCTCATTTGTTATACATTATTCCTATGCTTGATCATAATGTTACTGGGGGTCCTCTGTAGCTAGCATACCATATCAGTGTGGACTCTGTCTGCTTTCCAGAGTTCCTTAACACCCGGCAGAGTCTTCTCAGATGTAATTTTTGCTTTTAAGTTGGGCCCCCATGTGTGTAGCATTAATTTATCTGGCCTCATATAATTCATTCAGGGACTTACACCAGCTGAGAACCACATATGGGAGTCCAGGTTTACAGAGCTTTTTGATTTTATGCCTTGCCAGCCCAGAGGAAACAATTTTCTGGTTGAATTTTGAGTGTTTGCCCTGGTTGTATAGTCCACTAGTAAAGGCGGGTTAAGAAACCATGGTCAACAAGAGACACAACAAACAGCAGGTTGAGACAGTCAGCAATCTTCCACAACCTCTCTGCTGCCCTTGCTTCAAGAGTCACTCGAATGCTCTTTGTCCACTCTCTTTGAGACCTCAGCTGCTGTTTATGCATCCTGCTGCCATGGGTCCAGCTCAAAGTCTGATTTCTCTATTTCCCAGAGAAGTTTTCCTGTCTCCCAGTTTTCCCAACTGTTCCTTTTAACTGTGTGCCTTAGGCAAATTATATTTTCTCTCTGAGCTTCATTTCTTTTCTAACTGTAAAATGAAAAGATTGGATTAAACGAGTACTCATATCTCAAATAAAATTCAAGATCACACTCTAACCTAATAGAATATACTCACTCCCAAGAGTTTTGCATGGCAGAAAATGGTACCCAGCATTTGGAACAAGAGATACTCAGATGTGGAGTTGGACATCCCTAGCAGTGGTTTACCTCCTTTTTTCTGGCTTTCAAATAATCTGTCTTCATCACTGCTCAGAACCTTGATGTTCTTTTTTTTTTTTACCACAATTTATTGCCAGAAGAGGAGAAGGAAGATGCAAATTATTTTGAAAGGAGATGGCCAACATAAAGCACATCTGGAATAGAATGACTTGCCAAGGCTCCCAAACAGAAAGAGTTTAGCAATTCTGAGCATAAGGTAGGCAGCTCCACACATACTTTATTTTTCTGTAATTGAAATCTAACCTTTATTTCTCCCGTATATTTTCCACTTAGGCCACCCTGAAAGCTATATTTCTTCTATTCTATCTACTTATGAGTTTTTTTCCTCCAAAAATAAGACACGAGATGTCAGGACCATCTATAAGATTACAAATTTGTCTTGGAATTAGAATGGGAGCAACTCCTTATGCCAAATGTATTTACAGTCATCATTTATCATGACTGTCAGTATGGTTAAAAAAAAAAAAACGTGATGCACAAAGCTGTGATGTCCCTGGTCTAAAATTAAGAAACTAATTGAGCAAATGTGACCAAGGAGAGCAGCATGGGTAAGGGGTGCAATTAAAGAAATAATAAGCTAGAGAGGTGCTTGAGAAGTAGAACATGGCCATCAAATTGCAAGGGGGTGTAGGGATTAGAAATAAATCAAGAGTTCTGGATCAAGTAAAATGGGAGCAATGAAAAGCACAAACAAGCTTCCAGCTCCACAGCTAAAGCAAGATTCACTTCAATTAAGCAAGGTGAGAATTGTGAGTCCAGGCACGCCCTATTTTTCTTAAGATTCTAATTGAGACCCACATCCTAGCTCCAAAGCCACTTTTACTTGAAAACCCTCATGTAGGTTAAAATAATTCATTACACTTCAGTTAGTCATTGACCTACAAATGCATTTACTTGGTAATTGTTCCTGGTCCACTTAACTTAATCATTTGGTTGTATCTCTATGCTTCAGAAGAGTACACCTACTGGGTTATGAGTTTTACCATCTTTTACAACCAAATAAAACAAAACTTTTTTTTCTGTGTACTTGACATACAATAAACTGTGCATATTTAAAGTGTACAATTGATATATATTGACATATGTATACAATTATGAAGCTATCAGAGTAATCAAGATAATGAACATACCTATCACCTCCTAAAGTTTCATCATGTCCTTGGTAATCCTTCCCTCCTGTCCTTCCCTGACCCCAGCATCTCTTAATCTGATTTCTGCTACTATCAATTAGTTTACATTTTCTAGATGTTTATGTAAATGAAATCATGTATCATATATATATTTTGGGTCTGGATTCTTACAGAATAATTATTTTGAGATTCATCCTTGTTTTTGCATGGATTAATAGTTCTTTTTATTCATTTTAATTGCCGAGTAGTATTTTATTGTATAGATACATATTGCAATTTATTTATTAGTTTATAGACATTTGGGTTATTTTCAGTTTGGGGAAATTACAAATAAAACTACTATAAACATTTGTGTGCAAGATTTTCCATAGATATATATCTCCTTTCTTCTTGATAAATGTCTAGGAGTAAAATGGCTGGATAATATGATAAGTATGTTTAACTTCTAAGAAACTTCCAAACTATTTTCCAAAGTAGTTGTACAATTTTACATTCCCAATAGCAGTGTATGAGAGTTCTAGTTTCTCTGTACCCTCACACCAGGCATTCTCACCATCTTTCTTACCAACAAAAAAACAAAAACAAACAAACAAAAAGCTTTAAAGATGCTGTCCATTCACTAATTGAATGCCTACTATATGACAGTCCCGGTGACTGGTCAATAGGATTTTTTGTGACACCATATAAAATAGGGAGAATCAGTTCTGCAAACTGAAGAAGAAAATATGTCTGTTAGGATCACAGAAAAAAAAAAAAAAAAAAGAAACAACAACAGTGGAGCTAGGGACAGGATTTGGGGGCTCAAGAGTCATGTTTCAATAGTGCATTTGATTTTCAGAATAGCTGCAATAAGGGAGAAAATGTCATAAGCCTTTAAATAGATCACCTAGATTTGATCTGAATCCACAGTGAGAGCAGGCCTATAATACGTCAGTTACTTTAGATGCCTACATGAATATTATCTGCCTTATGAGCTCAAAATAAAGACTAGGGCTTTATATGATTGCTGGTGTAGATAGGGAAAGAGAGGATCAGGGAGATTAAAGGACTTGCCCCCAGTGTTACACAGCTAGAAAGATGTGTAGGCACATAAACAATTCAAATGTATACTTCCAGAGCTCTTTTCTGCATTACACATTTGAGATTAGTTTACAGCTCAGGTTGACTGTATTTCCTATATAACCATCTGGTTCATTTCCCCATATGTAGGATAAAACTGATAAGCATTATAGCTACTACCAAGAACCTACTATATGCATATTATTGGAACATGTCATGGATCCAATGGAGGGAAAAAGGGGTTGACACCTCAAGGTTGAATATTACATGAATTTGCTTTTCCTGGTTTCCTTGCTACTGGAGCATAAAATAGAACCCAATATTGACCAATGGGTTCTAAAGAAAAAATATGCCTCCTTAATATGAGGAGATGCACAAGAAGAAATTATTCTCCTACTTGATGGATATGACTGTGTCTTTAAGGAACCTATATAGCAACCAATCTGCAACCTTTAGCAGAGAAGTTGTGATCACATTGAAGATGGTGTAGCAGAAAGGTACAGAGCACAATGATCAGTGTTGTTGGGTCATTGAATTTACCAACCTTGAATCTACCTTTCATGGACTGAATATTTGTGTCTCCCCCAAATTCATATGTTGAAGCCCCTAACTCCCAATGTGATGATATTTAGAGGCTGGGGCCTTTGGGAAGTAATTAGGGTTAGACGAGGTCATGAGGGTGGCCCTTCATGATGGGATTAGTGTTTTTATAAGAAGAGGAAGAATCACCAGAGATCTTTATTTCTCTCTGCCAAGTGAGGACACAGAGGGAAGGCAGCCATGTGCAGGAAGAAAGTCCTCACCAGAAACTGAATCTCTTGGCACCAGGACACTGGACTTCTGGACTCCAGAACTTTGAGTGGCTTAGACAACAGACATTTATTTCTCAGTCTATGATATTTTGTTATGGCAACCTAAACTAAGACACTACCCTCATGCAGACATCTTATGAAATAAAATTTCCTTGCAGTTTAGTTCACTTTTAGTTGGTTGTTCTGTTCGTTGTGCTAAATCATCCTAATTGATTCAGCTTGAAAACTACAGGCCAGGCACCAGACTCAGTACCTTCAAATAAATGATCCCATTTAATCTGTAAGACAACATCATAAGATAATTATTGGTATACTCATTTTGAAGACAAGGAAACAGAAGCTCAGAGATTAGATGACCTACCCAACTTTAGACAGATAAAAAGTGGTGAAGAGTCAAACCAAAGACTATTTGACTGTAAAGTCCATACATTTTTTTAACATCTTTATTGGAGTATAATTTCTTTACAATGGTGTGTTAGTTTCTGCTTTATAACAAAGGGAATCAGTTATACATATACATATGTTCCCATATCTCTTCCCTCTTGTGTCTCCCATCCTCCCTATCCCACCCCTCTAGGTGGTCACAAAGCTGATCTCCCTGTGTTACGCGGCTGCTTCCCACTAGCTATCTATTTTACGTTTGGTAGTGTATATATGTCCATACCACTCTCTCACTTTGTCACAGTTTACCCTTCCCCCTCCCCATATCGTCAAGTCCATAGTATATTAGGTCTGTGTTTTTATTCTCATCTTGCCCCTAGGTTCTTCATGACCTTTTTTTCTTTTTCTTAGATTCCATATATATGTGTTAGCATATGGTATTTGTTTTTCTCTTTCTGACTTACTTCACTCTGTATGACAGTCTCTAGGTCCATCCACCTCACTACAAATAACTCAATTTC
>NC_041217.1:133407730-133408198 GCF_002837175.3 Physeter macrocephalus | reverse complement strand
CATTTGTTTATTTTTGTTTTTATTTCCATTTCTCTAGGAGGTGGGTCAAAAGGATCTTGCTGTGATTTATGTCATAGAGTGTTCTGCCTATGTTTTCCTCTAAGAGTTTGATAGTGTCGGGCCTTACATTTCGGTCTTTAATCCATTTTGAGTTTATTTTTGTGTATGGTGTTAGGGAGTGTTCTAATTTCATACTTTCACATGTACCTGTCCAGTTTTCCCAGCACTATTTTATTGAAGAGGCCGTCTTTTCTCCACTCTATATTCTTGCCTCCTTTATTAAAGCTAAGGTGACCATAGGTGCGTGGGTTTATCTCTGGGCTGTCTATCCTGTTCCATTGATCTATATTTCTGTTTTTTTGCCAGTACCATACTATCTTGATTACTGTAGTTTTTGTAGTATAGTCTGAAGTCAGGGAGCCTGATTCCTCCAGCTCCATTTTTCTTTCTCAAGATTGCTGTGGGCCA
>NC_041217.1:133387790-133406955 GCF_002837175.3 Physeter macrocephalus | reverse complement strand
TCCAGTAGTTTTCTGGTAACATCTTTAGGATTCTCTATGTATAGTTGCATGTCGTCTGCAAACAGTGACAGCTTTACTTCTTCTTTTCTGATTTGGATTCCTTTTATTTCTTTTTCTTCTGTAATTGCTGTGACTAAAACTTCCAAAAGTATGTTGAATAATAGTGGTGAGAGTGGGCAACCTTGTCTTATTCCTGATCTTAGTGGAAATGGTTTCAATTTTTCACCATGTTGGGGGGATGATGTTGGCTGTGGGTTTGTCATATATGGCCTTTATAATCTTGAGGAAAGTTCCTAAGTCCATACATTTTTAATTACAATATGACAATTCATTGGAGAGTCTGTGCTATAAATGCAAATTTAATTTTAAAATATATAAACTTAATTAATTATGAAGACAGGAACATGCTGGCTATTTTATTAAGGTGACACAGTTCAACTATACTTTTATATATATATAACTTGAGGCTTATAGCAGTCTTGAAAAAGTCCAGACAATCATTCCTTCAGTTATGTTTTTAAAAACTAAGTCTTTAGTGCATGCTACATGTCAGACACAAAACTAGGCTCTGTGAGATACAAAAGCTTGGGATACAAAGAAGTAAAAGGCGTGATTCCTGCCACAATTTTGGGGTTGGAGAGTCAGTGAACAATATGACA
The DNA here is from genome assembly GCF_002837175.3 of Physeter macrocephalus. Taxonomy (NCBI): domain Eukaryota; kingdom Metazoa; phylum Chordata; class Mammalia; order Artiodactyla; family Physeteridae; genus Physeter; species Physeter macrocephalus. The sequence goes on along the minus strand of NC_041217.1, from coordinate 133,406,296 downwards.
GATGCCTCAGTTAAGGGTACTATATATAAAATGTTTACTACAAAGTGTTTTGCAATTTATATTTACATTGTGTTTCAAAATTCAAAAACTTTATCACACACTATCATTTAGAGTATAATGTGCAGTTAATGATAAGGGTTAATTTCTGTGTATGAGAAAGGAGGATACCTGAACAGATCTGCCTTTAGAGTTGGAGGAGGGGGGCAAGTGGATGGATCAGCTGGAAGGATGCCCCCAGATACTGGTCAGAATCATTCCTGATGGCAACTGTGAGTCTCTCCCCAGGGAATTTCACCTGAGTTTCCTGGGGCTGGATAGAATTGATGCAGCAGGCTGTGATGTCCAGAAGTCTGATTGAAACTTTCTAAGAACAGAGATTCACACTGAAATAAATAGAATAGGAAACCAGCCTGTGGTAACCTAATTCTTCCCATATAGCAGGGTTTTGTTGGAAAATAACAAAACAAATTTTAAAAGGAAATTCTTGTACCAAAGCAACCAGTTCAAAACAGCTATGTGTATCAGACCACAGAAAACTCCCCCAGTGGAAGTTGTAAGAAAAAAAGAAAAAAAACCCTCTCTACCGGAGTCACTTAAAAGTAGCCTGATTAAAATAATTAGAAATTTACTCTAGGGAACAATCCATTAGTAGTCAAGGATGTACCAGATGAATTGATATGTCCCTTAAAGTCCTCCTCTCCATAAAATATCTTTCTGGGCATTAGGTTTTTGTTGTTGCCTTCATTAAAGTTTTTTTTTTTTAGTTTTGTTTTCTTCAAGACACTACCATTCACTGGCTAAATTTTAATACAGAAGTACTTTCTAGAGTGAAAATAGATCTCTTCAGGGCAAGCATGGAATACTACCCTGATCTCTCTGGCGTGTTATAGGTCTCTTATTTGGGGTGAGGGGGGAGGGTTTGAGTATCTTCATCAGCCCCTGCACCCCCCTCCTTGAGGAGCCTTAAGGGACTAGAGTTGTCTCTTGTTGGCTCCAGTCACCCACTTTTTGACTGGGTCTGGCTCGTCTGATTTATCTATGTTCTGACCTGGCTTTTCTCACAGGCTGAGGGAAAACATAACTTTTGTGGAGAGCAGGTGCTCTTTTCCACAATATTCAGGTGGTTTGGAATAATCCCAACTGTAGTACACTTAAACTAACTACAAATGTATCCTTCTGTTAAAAAGTAAGATTCAAATCAGGATCTGGGCCAGGTGAGCAATCTGGAACCTCTAGAGGAAGCCTGGGGAATTCCTCAACAACAAAATACCTCTGTAACTCAGTCTAGATAACTAGTGGACTCTAAATTGTGATGATTCTCAGAAAAAGTTGAAAGGTCCTATGGAAACGTTTGCCTAAAAGCAACTTTAGTTTTCACTAATTTGGTTATTTTACTCGCCATTTATGATTTCCCCTTTCTGGCCTTCCTGTCCTTTCCCTATTTCACTTTTGTCTTTGTTGTATAGTCCTTTATTGAACACATGTCTGCTAAACACTTGGACTGTAAAGATTTTTCAGGGAAAATCTTTCTTTTATGTTTGTACTTGTTAGATACAGATTAAGATGCTCTAACAAAAGACTCCAAAATACGGTGGCTTACGTAAGATAGAAGTTTGTTTTTGTCTCATGCAACAGTTTGGAGATAAGTGATCCAGGGCTGTTGGAGCCTCTGCCCTACAAAATCATACAGAAATGCATATTTCCTCTAACTATGGATTTTTCCTTCTCTAGGAAGTTTTCTTCCTCATCAGAGTTCAATATAACTAAGAAAAAAGCAAAGAAAGGCAGGCAATCTCTTTTTAAGGAGGAGATACATAAGTTGCCCATCTTCCAGCTCCCATACTGGGAAAGGGAGCATCTTTAGTAGTAACCTTAAGGTCATGTAACCTTAAACCTAGAAGATTCTCTCTCTAAATGTAAAGGAGAAAAAAATGGATACTGGGACAATTATCATCTTTGCCATAGGACAAAGTAGAAAAGACCTTGAAAAAGAAACCAGAAGACCTCAGTAACTGGCCTGGTCACTGTGGAAGGTTGCTTGGTCCTTTGTTTCTTTGTTTGTAAATGAGGGGTTGAACAAGATATTTCTGAGGTCCTTTTCAACCTCAGTGTTATATGAATCACTTTCCTTACCCACTTTATTTACTTCTGACCTCTATTTTCATAATTCAAAAAGGAACAAGTGAACTTCAATTTGCTTACCAACAATGAGCAGTGTTTTCTTTCTTTCCATTTCTGGTTGTTTTTTAAAATGGAAAATGAAGTGTCATTGCTTTTACTTTGATAAGTTGTAATATGCCTTTTCCATCATTCCTCTTGCTCTCAGCCTTCTCTCATATTAGCAGGTAAACTGGTTGTTCCTGAAAAATGAATCACTTCAAGGAATGTTCTTTGAGGAAAATTTAAAGAAAGGCAAACTTTGTTTTCTTTTTAAAAAAATAATAATTAGATGCTATTCCCTTGCCTTACTTCTTATAGAAGTATTAAACAAATCCTTATGAAAAAGGAAAGGAACAAAGAGAAAAGCAGTAGGGATGAGAGTCTCTAGAAAACTCATTGAATGGATGGAAAAAGAATCAGAGAAATTTGGAAGAGAAATATAAACCTTATGAAAATCTATTGTGATTGTTATATTAAATCTAGAGAAATATTCAATTTTCTACATACCACAAACATCATCTTTCAAAAAAACCCTCATAACTAGAGTAGACTGTTTCTTCTTACTTTTTTATAACAGCTTTATTGAGATATAATTCACATACCATAACATTCAACCTTTTAAAATATAAAATCCAGTAGTGCTTAGTATGTTCACAAAGTTGTACAACAATCATCACTATTGAATTTTAGAACATTTTCACCATGCTCAAAAGTATCTATTAGCAGTCACTGCCCACCCATCTCCTTCCCATCTCCAGCCCTTATTCTACTTTTTACATCTATGAATTTGCCTACTCTGGACAATTTATATAAAACATATCTGGGTTTAGTTTGGGGCTCTCACTTTTATTTCACTGTTCTATATGTCTATTTTTAGTATAGTAACACACTATCTTGATTACTGTAGCTTTGTAGTAAGTTTTGAAATCAGGAAATGTGAGTCCTCTTAATTTATTCCTTTTTCAAAATTGTTTTGGATATTCTGGGCCTTTTGAATTTCTATATGAATTTTAGGATCAGCTTGTCGTATCTTGAGAAAAGGCATCTGGGATTTTGATAGGGATTGCCCAGCATCTGTAGATAAATTAAGTTTTCCAATTTGTGAACAAGAGATGTCTTTTCATTTATTTAGGTTTTACTTAATTTCTCTAAATAATGTTCTATAGTTTTAAGTGTACATGACTTGCTTTTCTTTGGTTAATTTTATTCCTAGGCATTTTATTCTTTGTGATGCCATCATAAATGAAGTTTTCTTTAATTTTATTTTCAGATTGTCCATTACCAGTGTTTAGAAATACAATGAATTTTTTATATTGATCTTGTATCTTGAAGAATTTATTTATTACTTCTAGTAGTTTTCTTGTGGATTCTTTAAAAATTCTATATAAAAGAACTGCAGATAGCTTTACTTTTTCCTTTCCGATTTGGATGTATATTTTTTTCTTACCTAATTACTGTGGCTAGTATAATGATGAATAAAAGTGAACAATATTGTCTTGTTCCTAATCTTAGGAGGGAAATCTTCAGTCTTTTATACCATGTTAGGTGTCAGTGATTCATAGATAACCTTTATCAAGTTGAAGAATTCTCCTTCTATTCCTAATATGTTGATTGCCTTTTATCATAAAATAGTGTTACGTTTTCCATGTGCACTTGAGAAGAATGTGTTTTGCTGTTGTTAGTTGAAGTGAACTTCAGGTAACTGTTAGATTTAGTTGATTTATAGTGTTGCACCTTGCTGATCTTCTACCTATAGCTACTATTATTGAAAGTGAAATACTGAAGTCTTTTACTTCTGTTGTTGAATTTTCTATTTCTCCCTTCAATTATATCAGTTTTTGTTTCATGTATTTTGGGGTTCTGTTGTTAGGTGCATCTTGTTTATAATCGTTATGTCTATAACAATGGATTGACCTTTTTATTATTATAAAATATCCTTTTAAAGTTAAAATAACAATTCTTAAAATCTATTTTGTCTGATACTATATAGCCACTCCATATCTGTTACTATTTTCATGGCATATGCTTTTCCATCCTTTTACTTTCACGCTATTTGTGTCTTTGAATCTAAAATGAGTCTATTTAAAGTGTGTCTTTGAAAGTAAAATGTATTGTTATATCATTTTTCTCCATTCCATCCAGCTCTACCTTTTAAATACATTTGGCATTTTCTATGTCTTACATCTTTTTTGTTCCTCCTCTATTTCTCCATTACTGTCGTCTTTTGCATTAAATTCATATTTATAGTATACCACGTAATTCCCTTGCTGATTCCTTTACTCTATATTTTTTAGTAATTTTATTAATAGTTGCCCTCAGGATTACAATTAACATCTTCACTTAGTTCACATCATTACTAATTTAGTTTCAATAGAATACAAAAAAGTTTGCTCCACTATATCGCCCACCTCTTTTGTCTTTTTATTATTATACAAATTACATATTTATATATTATAAGCCTCTCAGCACAGTTTTACAATTATTGCTTTAGCTGTTGTCTGTTAAATTAGATAACAGAAAAGGCTTACAAACAAAAACTACATTTATACTGTGTTTTATAATGACCTATTGTCTTCATATGGATTCAAGTTACTGTCTATTCATTTCAGCCTAAATGATTACTTTTAGTATTTCTTGTAGGGCAAGTATGCTAGTGATGAGTTCTCTCAACATTTATTTATTTGGAAATATGCTAATTTCTCCATTTTTGAAGGTTAATTTTGTTTAACATTGAATTTTTGGTAGACAAAACACATAAAATATGTCATCTTACTGTTTTCTGTCCTTCATGGTTTCTGATGAGATGTCAGTTGTTAATATTATTGAAGATCTCTTATTCATGATTAGTTGCTTTTCTCTTGTTAATTGCAAGATTCTCTTTGTTTTATCTCTCAACGGTTTGACTATGATGTATCTAGGTATGCATCTCTTTGAGTTTATTGTACTTGGAGTTAATTGAGCTTCTTGAATGTGCAGAATTTTTTCATCAAATTTGGGACACTTGAAAATCCAAGTTAGATCTGATTCTTTCCTCTCTTCCCCATGCAGGAGAGTACAACCAGAATTTAAGGTATCAGGCCAAAGATAGGGCTCCAGTTATTTCAGGGCTGACATCACTGTCTCTGATTTTTGTGCCTAATTTGTACTCTATCCATATTCTAAACTCTTTACTTTTCTTTCATTTTTCTTTGTGCAATTATTTATTCAACATTTACCATGTGCCAGACATTTGGGCTGATCCCTGATGACATAAAAGTATATTAAACATATTATATTCTCTCTTCCCAACCTGAGTTAATATACCCTAGTCCTCTAACTGGCTCCCCCAGTATCTTGCCCTGTAATCTTGTGGAAGTAATCTTTCCCTTCTGATCCTCCTTATATTCCTCAAGTTTTATATGGCAGGCTTATATTAGGTATATTTAAGACCTTTTCCCCACATTGGATATATTACCTCTATACTCCCATTTTCTCCTCTACTCCAAAAGTTCAACAGAATGAATGGTCAATCTTATTTTCATTTAAGCTATCATTTATTAAACATATTCCAGGAACTAGGCCAAGCATTTTTATATTGGATTATTTCATTATATATATATATATGTATATGTCTTACATTCATATAATACCTAGCCTTATACCAAATACTATTATTATTCCATTTTAATAGAAGAATAAACTAAAGTAGAATGCTTGACTTACTTGTCCAAGATCAGATGGCCAATAAGTAGTTGAGCAAATATTCAAACTCAGGAAGTCTAATTTCACAGTCTGTGGCATTATTTATTATAGAATACTACATTTCTATGAAAAACTTATAAAGAACACAGTCACTGCAATGACACTGTCAACAGAGTGAAAAGGCAAACTATGGAATGGGAGAAAATATTTGCAAATTATATGTCTGTTAAGGGATTAATACCCAGAATATATAGAGAACTCCTAAAACTCAACAACAACAAAAAACTCAACAACCCAATTCAAAAATGGGCAAAACACTTGAATAGGACTTCCTACTCGATGATTCCCCATCATCCTGCTTATTTCCAATTTGGAGGCTATTTATACTGTGAATTCTTAGAATTGTATCTTCCCAAATTTTTTCTTCAGTAGTACTCCCAATGTTTGGGTGCAGGCAAGGCATCACACTATTCAGCTTGTTCTACTGAATCTTCTGTATTTGCCCTTGGCCACCACTTTTTGATTTGTAGTTTAGCATTATTATTCTCATTGCTGGCTGCAGCTTCTGATGATTTATTTGGCTATTTTTAAGTAGATTTTTTTTTAAATTTTGTGGTTATTACTTTTTATCCCTTTTTTATTTATTCTGGGAGGGAAAATTCCTGATCTATCTTTATTCTACCTTCTTAACCTTAACATTTCCCTTATTTAATTTAAAATGTTCTTATTGTAATAAAATCTTATTCCTCAAGGATACATTTCTAATGTGTCTTAGAGGTATGTATATCATGAGTTTTTTTTTAAACGTTTATTGATGTATAGTTGATTTACAATGTTGCATTAGTTTCAGGTGTACAGCAAAGTGAATCAGTTATACATATACATATATCCACTCTTGTTTAGATTATTTTCCCATATACATCATTACAGAGTATTGAGTAGAGTTCCCTGTGGTACACAGTGGGTTCTTATTAGTTATCTATTTTGTATATAGTAGTGTGTATATGTCTATCCCAATCTCTAAATTTATCCTCCCCTCTCCTTATCCATTAATAATCATAAGTTTGTTTTCTACATCTGTAAAATTATTTCTGTTTTGTAGATAAGTTCATTTTTATCATTTTTTAAAGATTCCACCTATAAACGATATCATATGATATTTCTCTTTCTCTGTCTGATGTACTTCACTCAGTATGACAATTTCTAGGTCCATCCACATTGCTGCAAATGGCATCTTTCGTTCTTTTTTATGGCTGAGTAATATTCCATTGTATATATGTACCATATCTTCTTTATCCATTCCTCTGTTGATGGACATTTAGGTTGCTTCCATGCCCTGGCTATTGTAAGCAGTGCTGCAATGAACATTGGGATGCATGTATCTTTTTGAACTATGGTTCACTCCAGGTTATATGCCTAGGAGTGGGATTGCTTGGTCATATGGTAGTTCTGTTTTTAGTTTTTTTAAAGAACCTTTATAATGTTCTCCATAGTGGCTGTACCAGTTTACATTTCCACCAACAGTGTAGGAGGGTTCCCTTTTCTCCACACTCTCTCCAGCATTTATTTTTTGTACATTTTGTTATCATGGCCATTCTGACTGGTGTGAGGTGATACCTCATTGTAGTTTTGATTTGCATTTCTCTAATAATTAGTGATGTTGAGCATCTTTTCATGTGCTTTTTGGCCATCTGTATGTCTTCTTTGGAGAAATGTCTATTTAGATCTTCCACCCATTTTTTGTTTGGGTTATTTGTTTTTTGTTATTGAGCTGCATAAGCTGTTTGTATATTTTGGAGATGAATCCCTTGCCAGTTGCTTTGCTTGCAAATATTTTCTCCCATTTTGAGGGTTGTCTTTTTGTCTTGTTTATGGTTTCCTTTGCTGTGCAAAAGCTTTTAAGTTTAATTAGGTCCCATTTGTTTATTTTTGTTTTCATTTTCATTAATCAAGAAGGTGGATCAAAAAAGATTTTTCTGCTATTTATGTAAAAGAGTGTTCTATGTTTTTCTCTAAGAGTTTTATAATATCTGGCGTTACATTTAGGTCTTTAATCCATTTTGAGTTTATTTTTGTGTATGGTGTTAGGAAGTATTCTAAATTCATTCGTTTACATGTAGCTGTCCAGTTTTCCCAGCACCATTTATTGAAGAGACTGTCTTTTCTCCATTGTATATTCTTCCCTCCTTTGTCATAGATTAGGTGACCAGAGGTGCATGGGTTTGTATCTGGACTGTGTATTCTGTTCCATTGATCTATATTTCTGTTTTTGTGCCAGTACAATACTGTTTTGATGACTGTAGCTTTGTAGTATAGTCTGAAGTCAGGAAGCCTGATTCCTCCAGCTCTGTTTTTCTTTCTCAGATTACTTTGGCTATTCAGGGTCTTTTGTATTTCCATACAAATTGTTACATTTTTTGTTCTAGTTCTGTGAAAATGCTATTGGTAATTTGATAGGGATTGTATTGAATTTGTAGATTGCTTTGGATAGTGTAGTCATTTTCACAATGTTGATTCTTCCAATCCAAGAACATGGTATATCTTTCCACCTGTTTGTGTCATCTTTTATTTCTTTCATCAGCATTTTATAGTTTTCTGAGTATAGGTCTTTTGCCTCCTTAAGTAGGTTGATTCCTAGGTATTTTATTCTGTTTGATGCAATGGTAAACAGTATTGTTTCCTTGTTTCTCTTTCTGATCTGTTGTTGTTAGTGTATAGGAATGCAAGAGATTTCTGTGTATTAATTTTTGTATCCTGCAACTTCACGAAATTCATAGATGGGCTCTAGTAGTTTTCTGGTAGCATTTCATAGATGGGCTCTAGTAGTTTTCTGGTAGCATCTTTATGATTTTCTATATATAGAATTATGTCATCTGCAAAGAGTGACAGTTTTACTTCTTTTCCAATTTGGATTCCTTTTATTTCTTTTTCTTATTGCCATGACTATGATTTCCAAAACTATGTAGAACAATAGTGGTAAGAGTGGACATCCTTGTTTTGTTCCTAATCTTAGAGGAAATGCTTTCAGTTTTTCACCATTGAGAATGATGTTTTTGCGTGGGTTTGTTGTATATGGCCTTTATTATGTTGAGGTAGGTTCCCTCTATGACCACTTTCTTGAGTTTTTATCATAAATGGTGTTCAATTTTTTCAAAAGTTTTTCTGCATCTATTGAGATGATCATATGGTTTTTATTCTTTAATTTGTTAATATGGTGTATCACACTGATCGATTTGTGGATATTAAAAATTCCTTATATCCCTGGGATAAATCCCACTTGATCGTGGTGTATGATCCTTTTAATGTGTTGTTGGATTCTGTTTGATAATATTTTGTTGAGGATTTTTGTGTCTAAGTTCATCAGTGATATTGGCCTGTAATTTTCTTTTTTTGTGATATCTTTTTCTGGTTTTGGTATCAGGGTGATGGTGGCCTCGTAGAATGAGGTTGGAGTGTTCCTTCCTTTGTGATTTTTTGGAAGAGTTTCAGAAGGGTAGGTGTTAACTCTTCTTTAAATGTTTGATACAATTCGCCCTTGAAGCCATCTCGCCTGGACTTTGGTTTGTTGGAAGATTTTAAAACACATTTTCAATTTCAGTACTTGTTATTGGTCTGTTCATATTTTCTGTTTCTTCTTGGTTCAGTCTTGGAAGGTTGTTTCTAAGAACTTGTCCATTTCTTTTTTAAAGAAAGAAATCTTCTTCTTGTCCATAATTGTTTTTAAATTTATCGAGGATTGATTTGTGACCCAAGGTGTGATATATCCTGGAGAATGTTCCATGTGCACTTGAGAAGAAAGTGTATTCTGCTGCTTTCCAATGGAATGTCCTATAAATACCAATTTAATCTATCTGGTCTTATGGATCATTTAAGGCTTGTGTTTCCTTATTAATTTTTTGTGTGGATAATCTGTCCATTGGTATAAGGGGGGTGTTATAGTCTCCCATTATTATTGTGTTACTGTCGATTTCCCCTTTTATGCCTGTTAGCATTTGCCTTATATATTGAGGTGCTCTTATCTTGTGTGCATATATATTTACCATTGTTATATTTTCTTCTTGGATTGATCCCTTGATCATTATATATTGTCCTTCCTTGTCTCTTGTAACAGTCTTTATTTTAAAGTCTATTTTGTCTGATATGAGTATTACTACTCCAGCTTTCTTTTGATTTCCATTTGCATGGAATATCTTTTTTCCATCCCTCACTTTCAGTCTGTATGTGTCCCTAGATCTGAAGTGGGTATCTTGTAGAAAGCATATATATGGGTCTTGTTTTTGAATCCATTCACACGAACCCGTGTCCCCTGCATCGGCAGGCGGACTCTCAACCACTGCGCCACCAGGGAAGCCCTGGACTTGTTTTTGTAGGTCTTTTTTCTTCCTCTTTTTTTCTCTTGTGGTTTGATGACCATCTTTAGTATTGTGTTTGGATTGTTTTTTCTTTTTTGTGAGTGTATCTATTGTACTTTTTTGTTTTGTTTTTGTTTTTGTTTTTTTGCGGTACGTGGGCCTCTCACTGCTGTGGCCTCTCCCATTGCAGAGCACAGGCTCCGGACACGCAGTCTCAGCGGCCATGGCTCATGGGCCCAGCCACTCTGCGGCATGTGGGATCTTCCTGGACTGGGCATGAACCCATGTCCCCTGCATCGGCAGGCAGACTCTCAACCACTGGGCCACCAGGGAAGCCCTATTGTACTTTTTTGGTTTGCATTTCCCATGAGGTTTTGATAAAGCAGTCTATATATATACAAGGATTTTTTTAACTTGCTGGTCTCTTAATTTCAAATGCAATTCCCATTTCCTGCATTTGATACCTTCTTAACATTGACATTTCCTTTATTTAATTTAAAATGTCCTTATTGTATTAAAATCCTGTTCCTCAAGCCTACATTCCTAATGTGTCTTAAAGGTGTGTATATTATGAGTTTTTTTTAAAATTAATTAAGTCTTTGGGTAGGGACTTAACTAGTGGAAAATATTGTGTTTAGATTCTTAGGTTCAAGCTCTGGTTCTTCAAATATGCAATCTAGGAAAGTCACTTATTTTCTCTGAATTTTGTTTTTTCATAAGCAATTAAGAAATACCTGTTTTCCACCTCATGCTTTTTGAGAGAATCAAGTGAAATATTGTAAATGGAATTCCCTTGTAGATTCTCTAACGTATAAATTACAGGAATTGTGATGATGATAAGATGATGGTGCTGGTAATGATGATGAATTGCTTTTTAGTAATAAGGAGTGAAAAAGCTCAAGGGATTACATCGAATTGTTCCTGGCTTATTGACACTTACCATGACAGTGTGACCCCATGGATTTCCATGGAGGGAAATCTTAAGTATTGGGGAACTTCCTCTAATCTTAGTGGCAAGATCTGGTAAAATATAAGAAACAAAAGAAACTCAAGATGTCTGCATTTTCAAAAAGCAAAGCCACAGTTTATTTTCAATTAAATTATTTTCAGTCATATGCAATTACCAAATGCAGTTAGGCCATTCATTATGAAGAGAAGAAAAATGCGCATCACTTTTGTTATTTTTAGTGACAGTACAGCAACTGAATGCAAAGTACCATGTTACTTTTCTCCTAGTTTTTGTGTCTATGAGTTAATTTTCACAGTTGAAAAGAAACAGTGCTTTCTTTCATGTGGGTTATATTTTCCCAAGTCTAGGCTTGTACTGGAGTACAGTTCATCCATCTTCCATGACACTCCAACCTGACTGCTTCTCTGATACCAATATCTGGGGTTCTCTGTAAAATATAGAAGGCAATCTCCTTGGAAAATTAAGACTAATTTTTCACAGCATTGGTGAAAATTCAAATAACAGTGGATAAATGTCAACTTTCTGAAATACTATAGAAGATAAAATTTTCCAGTTATACTCCTGAGACCCACATTATAATTCCTCCACTTTCTTAGTGACTTTAGCAAACTACATTTTCCTCATCTATAAAATGGAAATATAATAGAACCTATCACATAGGGTTATTGTAAGTATTCAATGTGTTCATATGATTAATAACAAGAGCATGGTACCTAATAAGCTTTCAGTCTATAGTATTGACTACGAGATAGTAATGATGGTGTTTAAGCTTCATTTACTTTTCTACTTATTCATTCTACACACATCTTGTTGAGTGATTTCTATATGTCAAAAATGAGGTTAGGGGAAGTGGAAGTGGAACGATTTGTCCTCCTCGCTCAACCTCTTATAACCACATCCAAGGTATATCAATTCTAATCCTAAACATTTTGAAGTTCTATTTCTCTCCTATTTAATCCCTTTACCAGCCCCCCAATCTTTGTTTCTTTATATCTTTCCTGGAGTATTTCCAGAGACTCTTAATTGGTCTTCTTGACTCTTGCCTAACCCTTTCCAATACAACCTCCACTCTGATGCACAAGAGAACATTCTAAAACATGTCTCATTCTGTTACTCTCTTACTTACATGTTTGGTTTCTCTACCTCATCTAGAATACAGCTCAAACTCTAGATCCTGAATAGATATCAATGTCATGATATCTGCTGACTCTCTCTCCAGTCCTATTTTTGACCACATTTCCTTATATGCATCCTATCCCATCAGCCTTACTGAAATACTTAACACTTAGAAATGTATTATGTACTCTCATTTCCCAGCATTTATGAGGACTAGTCCTCTTGCCTGGAAAATGCTTTCTTGAGCACAACCCATTTTCAGACGAAATTAGTTTTTCTACCTTCCATGCCCTCTCCACTATGTAGCTCTAATTTGAGCATTTAACACTTTGTATTGGGTCTGTTTATTTTTAAGCCTCCCAAGCCAGATTGCAAAGCATTTGAAGTTTCTTACTGTTATTGTATCACTGTCAATTTCTCCCTTTACTTCTGTTAATGTTTGTTTTATCTATTTAGGTGCTCCTGTATTTGGTGCATATATGTTAACAAATGTTATATCCTCTTCTTGTATTGATCCCTTTATCATTATATAATGTTCCTCTTTGTCTTTTGTTATATGCTTTGTTTTAAAAGTATATTTTGCAAGATGTGAGTATTGCTACTATACTTTCTTGTTTCCATTTGTGGGAAATGTCTTATTTTCATCCCCTCACTTTATCTGTGTGTGTCTTTAGCTCTGAAGTAAGTCTCTTGTAAGCAGCATATAGATTTTATTTTTTAGTCTAAAAATACACTCTCTGTCTTTGGAACATTTAGTTCATATATATTTAAAGTGATTATTTCTGTTTTATAAATAAGTTCATTTATATCATTGTTTTAAGATTCCTCCTATAAGGGTTATCATATGATATTTCTCTTTCTCTGTCTGAACTACTTCACTCAGTACGACAATTTCTAGGTCCATCCATGTTGCTGCAAATGGCATTCTTTCATTCTTTTTTATGGCTGAGTAATATTCCATTGTATATATGTACCATATCTTCTGTATCCATTTCTCTATTGATGGCCATTTAGGTTGCTTCCATGCCCTGGCTATTGTAAGCAGTGCTGCAGTGAACATTGGGGTGCATGTATCTTTTCAAATTATGGTTTTTCTCCAGGTATATGCCTAGGAGTGGGATTGCAGGGTAATAAGGTAGTTCTATTTTTAGTTTTTTTAAAGAACCTTTATAATGTTCTCCATAGTGGCTGTACCAATTTACATTTCCACCAACAGTATAGGAGGGTTCCCTTTTCTCCACACCCTCTCCAGCATTTATTTTTTGTACATTTTTTGATCATGGCCATTCTGACTGGTGTGAGGTGATATCTCATTGTAGTTTTGATTTGCATTTCTATAATAGCAATTTTGAACATCTTTTCATGTGCATTTTGGCCATCTGTATGTCTTCTTTGGAGAAACTTCTGTTTAGGTCTTCTGCCCATTTTTCGATTGGGTTGTTTGTTTTGATGATATTAAGCCACATGAGCTGTTTGTATATTTTGGAGATAAATCCTTTGCCAGTTGCTTTGTTTGCAAATATTTTCTCCATTCTGTGGGTTGTCTTTTCATTTTGTTTATGGTTTCCTTTGCTGTGCAAAAGCTTTTAAGTTTAATTAGGTCCCATTTATTTATTTTTGTTTTCATTTCCATTACTCTGGGAGATGGATTGAAAAAGATATTGCTGCGATTTACGTCAGAGAGTGTTCTGCCTATGTTTTCCTCTAAGTGTTTTATAGTGTCCAGTCTCATATTTAGGTCTTTAATCCATTTTGAGTTTATTTTTGTGTATGGTGTTAGGAAGTATTCTAATTTCATTCGTTTACAGGTAGCTGTCTAGTTTTCCCAGCACCATTTGTTGAAGAGACTGTCTTTCCTCCATAGTATAATCTTGCCTCCTTTGTCAAAGATAAATTAATCATAGGTGTGTGGGTTTATTTCTGAAGGGTTGGGGAGAGGGATCATTAGGGAGTTTGGGACTGACATGTACACACTGCTATATTTAAAAAGGATAACCAACAAGCACCTACTGTATAGCACTGGGAACTGTGCTCAATATTCTGTAACAACCTAACAGGGTAAAGAATTTGAAAAAGAATAGATACATGTATATGTGTAACTGAATCACTTTGCTGTACACCTGAAGTTAACACAACATTGTTAATCAACTATACTCCAATATAAAATAAAAAGTTAAAATAAAGTGATTATTGATAGATATGTCTTCAGTTATATGTTTGTGTTCCTTTCTCTCTAGTTTCTCTGTATTCTACTCTTGGATTTGATTGTTGGTTACTATGAAGTACATATATGTTGACCTATAACTACATCTACTTATTTCAAACAGGTAGTCATTTAAGTTCAGGCACATTCTAAAAGATCTACATCTTTTACTCCTGTCCCCTACATTTTATGTTTTTGATGTCATATTTTACACCTTCATGTTTATCCCTTTACTGATTATTATAGTTATTGTTGATTTTACAATTGTGTGCTTCATAATAACTTATTTAAGTAGTTGATCCTCAGCTTTTACTATATATTTGCCTTTAGTAGTGGAATTTTCCCTTTCCTATATATATTTATTTCTTGTTATAACCTTTTCTTTTCCACTTAGAGAAGACTCTTTAACATTTCTTTTAAGGTAGGTTTCATATAGAACTCTCAGTTTTTGCTTGTCTGAGAAGTTCTTTATCTCTCCTTCAATTCTAATTGATAATCCTGCTGGGTAGGTTATCCTAGTTTGCAGGTTCTTCCCTTTCAGCACTTTGAATATATCATGTCACTCACTTCTTTCTATAGATTGCAACACTTATGCAGAAAAATCAGCTGATAGCTTTATGCTATCAGCTTGCATATGACTTTTTATTTCTTTTGCTGCCTTTAGAATTCTCTCTTTATTTTAACTTTTTCCATTTCAATTATGATATGTCTTGTTGTGGGTCTGTTTGGGTTCATCTTTCTTGGGACCTTCTGTGTGTCCTGTACCTGGATATCTGTTTCATTCTTCAGGTTTGGATAATATTCAGCCATACTTGTTTGACCCCCTTTCCTTGCTCCCTTCTCCTTCTGGGGCTCCTGTAATTCGAATATTGGTGTGCTTAATGTTGTCCCAGATATCACTTAAACTGTTCTCCTTTTTTAAATTAGTTTTTCTTTTTGCTGTGATGTCCATTATTCTATCTTCCAGATCACTTATGCATTCTTCTGCATCACCTAGTCTGCTGTTAATACCTTCTAGTGTATTTTTTCATTTCATTTATTGTAATCTTCAGCTCTGACTGGTTATTTTTCATATTTTTAGTTCCCTGTTAAAATTCTCACTGTATTCATCTATTCTTTTCCCTAATTCAGTTAGCATTCTTATTACTAATGTTTTGAACTATTTATCTGGTAAATTGTTTATTTCTGTTTCATTATTTTATTTCAGGGTTTTTTTGTTGTTGTTCTTTCAACTGAAATGAATTCCTCTGTATTCTCATTTTGCTTAAATTTCTTTGTCTCTATGAAATTAGGTGAAACACTTGTCCTTTGCAGTCTTGAAGGGGTGTCCTTCTTTGGGAGCTTTTCTATCCAGGGTGTATTTGCCTACTGGCTTTAGTGGGAGAGCTGGATCTGACATGAACACAAGTCACATTTTTCCCCAGGGTGTGCAAGCAGCTATTAACTTGGTAGGACGTGGTGCTGGAGATGGAGGGATGAGGGCCAGATCTAAGCATGAGCTAGGACTTCTTTTCTGCTCAGTGGATGTCACTATTTATCATGCTGGCGTTAGGTCCCAAGTTGCTGGAGCAGAAGTCCTGAGGGTTGTGTCCATGCTGACTTTGTTCCCTTTAAGTGTGTACTCTTCCCCATCCCAGCACCATCATCCTTGCCCCAGAGCAGAGCTAGTGCAGGTGGGGCTGGTATGGGTGCTAGGCATGGGTGTGGGTGTGCACCAGGGCTGTAGTCAGTGACTCAAACTATTTCTGATGCACTGTCTGAGTAAGCGTAAGTAGTGGTTGCCCCTGTCCTGATCAGACATTGCTCTGTGTCTGAGCTGGCTGTTTCTCTCCCAGCTGAGCTCTCCCTTTGTCTGCTGCTGCTCTCACTCTGGTGTGCAGCTAAGCCACAGAGAAGGCAGGGCTAGTGCTGGCACTTGGCATGGGTCTGGGCATGAACTATGATGGTTTAGTTGCAGTCAGAAACCCAGACTACTTTTGATGCACTACCTGTGTAAGTGCCCTAGTGGCTGCCCCTGCTCTGCTCAGAGATTGCTCTGAGTCTGAGTCACCTTTGTGCCTCACAGCAGAGCTCTCCCCTTGGCCACCACAGCCCTTGCCCCAGTGTGGAGCTGCATTGTGAAGCAAGAAGCACCTGAGGAGTCCCTTGGCTCAGGCTGAGGCCCATGCCAGGGCAGTCACAGGAAACAGACCAGCTCTTGTGCTGTTTCAATTTGCCCTCTCTGCCCTGTTGCAGGAGTAAGCAATCATGTGCTCACTCCTCATGGGCAGATTCCAGGCTTCCCGGAGCCCTTGTGTTAATCCCACAGGCCCTCCAACCAACCAAGGAGACTCATCTTCTCGGCATCAGACCACAGGGCTGGGGCACCCATATGTAGCTCAAACTGCTCACTCCCCAGGGAGGATCTCCACCCGTGAAATCCGCCTCCTCTTCAGAGTCCCCTCCTAGTGGCACAGGTCCCAACCTGATCATTTCTCTTCCCTTCCTACTAGATTCCCCATAGATATTTCTAACAGCCTTGGTTGTACAGGAGTCTTCCTGCCAGTCTCCAGTTCGTTTTCAGTGAGAATTGTTCCACAGGTAGATGTCTTTTAGATGTGTTCATGGGGAGAGGTAATTTTTTTTAACATCTTTATTGGAGTATAATTGCTTTACAATAGTGTGTTAGTTTCTGCTTTATAACAAAGTGAATCAGTTATACATATACATATGTTCCCATATCTCTTCCCTCTTGCGTCTCCCTCCCACCCTCCCTATCCCACCCCTCTAGGTGGTCACAAAGCACCGAGCTGATCTCCCTGTGCTATGCGGCTGCTTCCCACTAGCTATCTATTTTACGTTTGGTAGTGTGGGAGAGGTAATTTCTATGTCCTCTTACTCTGCCATCTTGATCCCTTCCTCTAAACTTATACAGTGTTACATGCCAATATATCTCAATAAAACTGGGGGAAGTGGGAAGAAAAGCAAGTCTCAGCAATTGCAAATCTGACACTAAAATTAGAAAGCCTCTGATTTAGGACCATAGTATCTGACATTTCTCTCAATCTGGCTTTGTCTCTCTTTAGAATCTGTCTTGTTTCTTCATCTTCCATAGCTGGATTGGGTATCACATTACTTGGATTGAAAAAGGATGATAAACCTGTTACTACTCAAAAATAAATTGCATATAAAACCATAATTTATAAAATTCTACTGGACAAGTTTTACCAACAATAACAAAGGTATGAAATACAAATGTGAAGCTTCTCTCTGTCATTAGACTGCTACCCTAATATCATGCAAATGTCACTAGACAGCAGATTTATGTATAATAGAGATATGAAAATATATAGAAGTATAAATGTATGTATATATTCAATCATATATATATGATTGAAATGGTTTTCTTGGCAGATAAATAATAAGCTTAAAATTAAATCATAATTCATTAGGTAATTTTGGTAAGATTCTCTGCTCACTGCCAAATTGTCCATAAATTCCTACTGGAATCCATTACTTAATATTACTAACTTATATCAACTACACAATTTCTATTCTTTTCTGAAATATAATATTTCAAAAAAGGAAAGTTCAACATCTCAAGTCAACTGTGGCTCAGATATATATCGAATAGTGATTTCCTAAATTTGTATTTGGGCTCAACATGTTACAAAGTGCTTTAAGGTTAAATCTTATTTGTTTTTTGCAGGGGTATGTACCCTTGCCTCACCAACTTGGGAAGTCTTAATGGCTAGCATGAACTTATTGGCCAAAATATTTTGGTAAATTGGGTTGTAATAATTCATTTATTCTGTATCAAAGGATATTTTCCATCAATTACTCTACATTTTCCTTAATCTATGTCTCTGAGCTCTTATACATGCTAGATATTATAATTATAAAAGAATATGGATTTAACAAGTAGTTGGTGGATTAATGTCTGTTTCTTTTTTTTTTAACATCTTTATTGGAGTATAATTGCTTTACAATGGTGTGTTAGTTTCTGCTTAACAACAAAGTGAATCAGTTATACATATACATATGT
>NC_041217.1:133381894-133382935 GCF_002837175.3 Physeter macrocephalus | reverse complement strand
TGTTCTGGTGGATGAGGCTGGATCTTGTCTTTCTGGTGGGCAGGTCCACGTCTGGTGGTGTGTTTTGGGATGTCGGTAGCCTTATTATGATTTTAGGCAGCCTCTCTGCTAATAGATGGGGCTGTAGTCCTGTCTTGCTAGTTGTTGGGCATAGGGTGTCCAGCACTGTAGCTTGCTGGTCATTGATTGAAGCTGCTGGGTCTTGGTGTTGAGATGGAGATCTCTGGGAGATTTTCGTCGTTTGATATTACATGGGGCTGGGAGGTCTCTTGTGGACCAGTGTCTTGAAATGTTTTCTTCCACCTCAGAGACACAGCCCTGACCCCTGGCTGGAGCACCAAGAGGCTTTAATCCACACAGCTCAGAATAAAAGGGAGAAAGGAAGGAAGGAAGGAAGAAAGGAGGAAAGGGAGAAAGGAAGGAAGGAAGAAAGAAAGGAAGAAAGAAAGAAGATAAAGTAGGATAAGATAAAGTTATTAAAATAAAAAATAATTATTAAGAAGAAAAATTTTAAAAAGTTCTTCGTACAGCTCCCCGGGTTCAGCTTTGGACTTGGCCCCGCCTCTGCCCGTAGGTCGCCTGAGGGCATCTGCTCTTCGCTCAGACAGGACGGGGTTAAAGGAGCAGCTGATTTGGGGGCTCTGGCTCACTCAGGCCGGGGGGGAGGGAGGGTTACGGAGGCAGGGCAAGCCTGCGGCAGCAGAGGCCGGCGTGACGTTGCACCAGCCTAAGGCACGCCGTGCGTTCTCCCGGGGAAGCTGTCCCTGGATCCTGGGATCCTGGCAGTGGCGGGCTGCACGGGCTTCCGGGAGGGGCGGTGTGGAGAGTGACCTGTGCTTGCACACAGGCTTCTTGGTGGCAGCAGCAGCAGCCTTAGCATCTCATGCCCATCTCTGGTGTCCGCAATGATAGCCGCGGCTCGTGCTCGTTTCTGGGGCTCCTTTACACGGCACGCTTAATCCCCTGTCCTCTCGCACCAGGAAACAAAGAGGCAAGAAAAAGTCTCTTGTCTCTTCGTCAGCTCCGCACCCGTCTCTGGAG
>NC_041217.1:133380353-133381394 GCF_002837175.3 Physeter macrocephalus | reverse complement strand
TTATTTCTGATCTGATCTTCATGATTTCTTTCCTTCTGCTAAATTTGGGGGCTTTTTTTTCTTCTTTCTCTAACTGGTTTAGGTGCAAAGTTAGGTTGTTTATTCGAGATGTTTCCTGTTTCTTAAGGTAGGATTGTATTGCTAAAATCTTCCCTCTTAGAACTGCTTTTGCTGCATCCGATAGGTTTTCAGTCATCGTGTCTCCATTGTCATTTGTTTCTAAGTACTTTTTGATTTCCTCTTTGATTTCTTCAGTGATCACTTCGTTATTAAGTAGTGTATTGTTTAGCCTCCATGTGTTTGTATTTTTTACAGATCTTTTCCTGTAATTGATAGCTCGTCTCATAGAGTTGTGGTCTGAAAAGATACTTGATATGATTTCAATGTTCTTAAATTTACCAATGCTTGATTTGTGACCCAAGATATGATCTATCCTGGAGAATGTTCCATGAGCACTTGAGAAAAACGTGCATTCTGTTGTTTTTGGATGGAATGTCCTATAAATATCAATTAAGTCCATCTTCTGTAATGTATCATTTAAAGCTTGTGTTTCCTTATTTATTTTCATTTTGGATGATCTGTCCATTGGTGAAAGTGGGGTGTTAAAGTCCCCTACTATGATTGTGTTACTGTCGATTTCCCCTTTTATGGCTGTTAGTATTTGCCTTATGTATTGAGGTGCTCCTATGTTGGGTGCATAAATATTTACAATTGTTATATCTTCTTCATGGATCGAACCCTTGATCATTATATAGTGTCCTTCTTTGTCTCTTGTAATAGTTTTTACTTTAAAGTCTATTTTGTCTGATATGAGAATTGCTACTCCAGCTTTCTTCTGATTTCCATTTGCATGGAATATCTTTTTCCATCCCCTCACTTTCAGTCTGTATGTGTCCCTAGGTCTGAAGTGGGTCTCTTGTAGACAGCATATATATGGGTCTCGTTTTTGTATCCATTCAGCCAGTCTGTGTCTTTTGGTGGGAGCATTTAATCCATTTACATTTAAGGTAATTATCAATATGTATGTTCCTATTACCATTT
>NC_041217.1:133377004-133378586 GCF_002837175.3 Physeter macrocephalus | reverse complement strand
AGTACTTTTTGATTTCCTCTTTGATTTCTTCAGTGATCACTTCGTTATTAAGTAGTGTATTGTTTAGCCTCCATGTGTTTGTATTTTCTACAGATCTTTTCTTGTAATTGATATCTAGTCTCATAGTGTTGTGGTCGGAAAAGATACTTGACATGATTTCAATTTTCTTAAATTTACCAAGGCTAGATTTGTGACCCAAGATATGATCTATCCTGGAGAATGTTCCATGAGCACTTGAAAAAATGTGTATTCTGTTGTTTTTGGATGGAATGTCCTATAAATATCAATGAAGTCCATCTTGTGTAATGTATCATTTAAAACTTGTGTTTCCTTATTTATTTTCATTTTGGACGATCTGTCCGTTGTTGAAAGTGGGGTGTTAAAGTCCCCTACTATGATTGTGTTACTGTCGATTTCCCCTTTTATGGCTGTTAGAATTTGCCTTATGTATTGACGTGCTCCTATGTTGGGAGCATAATTATATACAATTGTTATATCTTCTTCATGGATCGATCCCTTGATCATTATGTAGTGTCCTTCTTTGTCTCTTGTAATAGTCTTTATTTTACAGTCTATTGATGATTTGCTGTCCATTCAGGTATTCCACAAATGCAGGGCACTTCAAGTTGATTTTGGAGATTTAATCCGCTGCTTCTGAGGCTGCTGGGAGAGACCTCCCCCTCTCCTCTTTCTTCGTACAGCTCCCGGGGTTCAGCTTTGGACTTGGCCCCGCCTCTGCCCGTAGGTCGCCTGAGGGCATCTGCTCTTCGCTCAGACAGGACGGGGTTAAAGGAGCAGCTGATTTGGGGGCTCTGGCTCACTCAGGCCGGGGGGGAGGGAGGGTTACGGAGGCAGGGCAAGCCTGCGGCAGCAGAGGCCGGCGTGACGTTGCACCAGCCTAAGGCACGCCGTGCGTTCTCCCGGGGAAGCTGTCCCTGGATCCTGGGATCCTGGCAGTGGCGGGCTGCACGGGCTTCCGGGAGGGGCGGTGTGGAGAGTGACCTGTGCTTGCACACAGGCTTCTTGGTGGCAGCAGCAGCAGCCTTAGCATCTCATGCCCATCTCTGGTGTCCGCAATGATAGCCGCGGCTCGTGCTCGTTTCTGGGGCTCCTTTACACGGCACGCTTAATCCCCTGTCCTCTCGCACCAGGAGACAAAGAGGCAAGAAAAAGTCTCTTGTCTCTTCGTCAGCTCCGCACCCGTCTCTGGAGCTCCTTTAAGTGGCGCACTTAATCCCCTCTCCTAGCGCCCCAGGAAGCAAAGAGGGAAGAAAAGGTCTCTTGCCTCTTCGGCAGCTCCAGACTTCTCCCGGACTCCCTCCCGGCTAACCGTGGTGCACTAACCCCTTCAAGCTGAGTTCACGCTGCCAACCCCAGTCCTCTCCCGGCTTCCAACCGAAGCCCGAGCCTCAGCTCCCTGCCCCGCCCGTCCCATCAGGTGAGCAGACAAGCCTTTCCGGCTGGTGAGTGCTGGTCGGCACTGATCCTCTGCGGGAATCTCTCTGCTTTGCCCTCCACAGCCCTGTTGCTGCGCTCTCCTCCGTGGCACCGAAGCTCCCCCCATCCGCCACCCGCAGTCTCC
>NC_041217.1:133339497-133376840 GCF_002837175.3 Physeter macrocephalus | reverse complement strand
CCTTCACAGCTCCCTCCCACTGGTGCAAGTCCCGTCCCTATTCTTTTGTCTCTGTTTATTCTTTTTTCTTTTGCCCTACCCAGGTACGTGGGGAGTTTCTTGCCTTTTGGAAGGTCTGAGGTCTTCTGCCAGTGTTCAGTGGGTGTTCTATAGGAGTAGTTCCACATGTAGATGTATTTCTGATGTATCTGTGGGGAGGAAGGTGATCTCCGCGTCTTAGTCTTCCACCATCTTCTCTCCTCTCTCTGTTTCTTTTGTTTGCATTTAATGGGGCTAGTGTTGCATAATTTCTCCTTGGACAAAACCTCTGAATTAACATCTATGTATATTAATCTTGCTAAGGCTCAGTTCTCTCACTTGTAAAATGGGTAAATAAATAGTACATAACACATAGTGTTTATTTTATGCTTTAATGATATAATCTATGTGAATTCTGAGCACAGTGCTAAGTAAGATTGAGCAAAAGAAAGAAAAAAGAGAAATGGTGACTACTGTTCTCTTTCAGCAAATGGATTGGTTCCAATCACTTCAGTCATTTTGCTGTTTACTTGAGAAAAATTGTATAAATTAAAAGAAGCATATATTTACATCTCAAATTTAAATGTGAGTTGATACTCGGGGACAGTCTAGTGGCTTCTCTAGACGGCTTTTTAACTTTGTCTTCCAAAGGGCTATCTATTGGCCTGGCAGCTCAATCATCGAAAGTCATAATTAGGTGTGGAGACACTGGAAGGCAAGCAAGTGGGCTGTACAGTGGCTCTCAGGAGCAGAGATGAGGTAACACTGCCATGTTTGTTTGTGGACACTTTGTTAACCACAATCTTCGTGGCTATTTGTATACCATGTTTACTGAGGGTAATAAGTGATGAAAAACATGGAATTTGGTGTCATAATAACTTGGGTACAAATCCAAGTTTCTTATTATCTGTTTGATTTCAGACAAGATACTTAATGCCTTTGGTCTGCTTCGTCATCTATAAAATGGAGATAATAACACAGTTGAATTTCACAAAGATTCATTACATAAAATCTACACTAAAATATACATTATCTCTCACACATAATGGCTGTTCCCCTGATGTTAGTCCCTTTCCTTTCTCAGATTAATCCTCATGATCCCTTCCCTCCCCTCCTTCCACACCTATCAAATTGCCTTTATAATCTGGCTCATAGTAGCTCAGCCTCATTACTTGGTCCCAATACCTCTACTGCAAATCTGGGTATTATAAAGAGGAAAGTAAACTACATACACACAATGAAACTGGCATAGATGGGGAACTTTGTAGTCAGATACATTTATGTTCACATCCTGGCACCACCACTACCAGCTGTCGATTCCTAAGAAAATTATTTCACATGGCTAAATCTCAGTTTGATTGTCCTTAAAATGATTTATGTGAACTTACTTTCTTGTGTTGTTGGTAAAATTGGAAATAGTGCATGTAAAAAAATGGGAATAAAGCAGACTATAACAGCTATCTCTGACCTTCTTACTTTGTTTCCCCTATGATAGGTAGATTTATATATAGATATCAAAATAGTACATGCTTGAATGGCAAAATAGATCCAAAGACCAACTCAGGAGGTGAGGGCAGCTTGGATGGGTTGGTGAAGGGATTCATAGCAGGATGGAGTTTTGACTTAAAGCAGTGTGTGGTGTTGGATCAAGTCAATCAGTGTAACATGTGGGATAGCCTGGAGCTTTGATGGTGCCTTAAAACAGCTGTTAAAGTGCATTCTCTTTTTTTAAACATCAACTGGAATTATTTAGCCAGGCAGTGTTTGCATTAACCAAAAAGCGGCCCTGCCTGCAGAGCAACTATTAATTGGATTAGATGCAATCTAGCCATCAAGTCTTGATTTATTATGCATGTAAGTCAAATGGCTTAGCAGGACAGACAGGCAGACATTGTGAAAAATAAATGAGTAGAGTTTGACCAACAAATATTTTATCCCCAAAATGTGGATGTCTTGTTTGTAGACCATTCATTCATCCATATATTAAGCAAATATTTCTAGGGTGCCTGATATGTGTCAGACTCTAAAATGGGCTCTGAGGCCCCAAACATGATGAAGATAGAGACCTGGCCCTGAAGGATCCCAAAGTCATGTCGTGGTGTCAGGTTTATAAACAGACAATTATAGTACAAAGAGGTGAGTGAAATGTTTGATACATGCCCGGGTGTTTTAGAAGTGCAATGAAATTCCTGATTCATCTTTGGAGGGTTGGAGAAGATCTCAGAACTAAATCTTGAGTATTAGAAGATAGTTAAGAGTCAGGAAAGCCAAGCAGAGAGAGAAGGCATTCTAGGCAGAGGGGATACTATGAGCAAAATCACAGTGGCATGTAATATGTATGCACGGAAAATATTTGTTGTTGTGAGCACATGAATGCAAAGAGTAAGGAGCGATACGTATAGAAGTAGGTATATTAGACAATCTTGGAGGGTTTTGTAGACTGGGTAAAGGATCTTAGAAATTACACTGTAGGAATATTTAGAATTTTTCCAGCTGGTTTTGCATTTTAGAACATTTTGGTAATGGATATATGAGAAATGCATTTGAGGGAGAATAAAATAATGGTTATTATTTTGGTACAGGTGAGAGATGATAAGAGTGAAGTACTGGCAGTGGAAGTAGAAATGCATAGAAAGATTCTGATTCAAAAGAGATTTAGACAAGGAAATCTTGAGGGATTTAGTGATTTATTAGATGATAGGATTGAGAACAAGACAGAAGTATGCATGACTCTCAGTTTCTAGATGTAGTGACCAGTCACTTGTGTAATTGCTTATTCTATGTCTGTTCATTCTAAATATTACGTCATAAACTTCATGACAGCAAGAACTAGATCTGTTTCTCTCTTGACATATTAAAAGAATTTTGCATAGTTCCTAACACATGTGGATACTCAATAAATGTTTGCTGAATCAGTGTATCATAGAAAATGAAGGATGATTAAATGGTTAGAGGGGAAAATGATGAACTCCACATTGGATGTGTTGGTTTGCAAATTTAAATGAAACATGAAGACAGAGATAAATAGCAGGTGTGTGTGTATAATCAGGAATAACCAGGTCAGGAATCACTGAAATTCTCTGATGATTAGGAGCCTCTTACACAGGTAGATCTCTTCTTTATTGGTGATCAGTTGAATGCATTTCCTGGTTGGTCAATTGATTTTTTCCGTTTGATTCATTTCTGAACAGAAACATTTCTTTAGTGCTTGGGCTAAATGAGATTTTCAACTATACTGCATTAGATTCCCACTCTATGAAAAACTGTACAATCTGGGGATTAAGTCTCAGTTCCAGAGGTTTGGTCATATATTTTAATTTACGTCAGGAATGCTCTAGGTTAGTCCTGAAAGAAAAAGAAAAGAAAGATATCTTTCCCAGATAGGTAGGGAATAACAGGTTGAAAGGAAAAATAACTGAATTGGAAACTGACCAAGGCTGATGACTTCATGGCAAATGGTAATTTGCATTGTACCCAGGAAAAGCAGTAAATAGAGATATTTGAAGCCACAGAAACCTGACAGATAATGCCTGACCACATCGCCAAATCCTGACATTAAGACAACGAGGCTACAAAATCAGATATGAGCTAAGTCTGAGGTCATCATTAAAGAAGTTACATCTGCAGTGCTAACTTTGCCCTACAGGCAAAGGCTGTAATTGATTAGTGATGTCTGCCATGGGCATAGGAGAGGGATTGATAGTACTTGAGTCAGGTATTTGCCATCACTAATGTAGACAAAAGCCATGTGAAGATAGATAGAAGAAAATGAATGACTGAAGCACAGGAAGGACCTTAAAAGGCATTTGATGGTGGGATATACTTCACAATATGCATGCCAGGTAGACATTCCCTGGAGTCCTCTAAAAATGGAAGCACTATGCTTAAATGGCTGATTATTTTTGAAAATTTGACCATTAGAGAGATTTTCTTTAAGGAAAAGCAGGCTTATTTTAACCTTTATTGTCGCAAGTTATTTTGATGACACAAAGTAAGCTTAATCTTTAAGATGAAATCATATCCACAAGAATAAGCCCAGAGGTAACTGAATTATTTGAATTTTCTCTTTGAAAAATAGAAAATATTTAATCAAAATAATCATATGTTGACTAAGTAATCAGAGCCATAGTCTTATCTCCTGCTTACTCATTGGCCAATGTCTAGAGTTTCTGGGGAAAATAGTTTCCTGTTTTCAGAGACCTCTATTTAAAGTGATCCTGGGGTCTCCTTCTGTTGTTCATTTAAGGGTTTTGTTTTTACCAATCCACATTTATGGAGATGTACTATGTGCTCAGTATTGGACTTAGTTTTAAAAGAAATGTGTCTCACTGTCCCTGCCTTCATGAAGCTTTTCATATACCAGACAATGTCATCACCTTCTCTTCCTTTATCTAGTGCTTTCCTAATCAGCAGCCCATTATTTACAGATAGGAGGTTCCCAAATTGCAAGACCTAAGGGAGTTGTCCTCAGAAAAGACCCTAAAAAATTATCTTATTTCCACATAAAGTCAACAAATTTATTCAGGAGTATAGCTGGGTTCTCTTCTTCTCCTCATTTTCCTTTAATCTCAAAGAGGAATCCATTAAGCACTTGATTTCACAATGATTGGCACTCTTGATAAGGCAGAACCAGAAGGATTTCCTTATTAAAAGGGAGCTATGTTTTATAACATGTGACACAGTTTTCTCCTGATCATGACTGATAGGCCCAGAAGTGGCCATCTAACCCAAAGAAAGACAATTGATAGGCTCACCATATATACACTGGTGCAAAAGCTCTGTCTGATAATGATGACTTAATGGACCAAATAGATTTCTTTGGGCATCTGAGCTGTAAACATGAGGAGATGGTTGTTTAATTGATTCTGGTAGAAGAGAAAAAGGGAATACATCATGAAAAGTAGACACAGGAAAAGAACTTAGTCATATTAGTGACAGAGAGCCCCAACATAAGAGTGAATTAATGCCTGCTTTTAAAGGGAGAAGAACTACTGAAGGGGCCCCTTGAGCTACTAAAGGTGTCATCTGACTACTGGAGTTATTATTCTGTCTTATATATAGTCCCATTTTTATGAGGCTCAGACATATGATTGATGCTCCTGTTATCTATATTCCATTCGTATACTTACAAAATGCATCCACATTCATACCAACTTTTGAAACAAATGAGTCTATTTCCTCTTTGGCCACAAAAATTTATCTAAGGCACATTTACACTCAGTTTCTCTTAGGCACATCTACTCCATGCATGATGGGCAGTAAGTCATTGTGCAGCATCTTGTGAAATTCCAGTAAGAGAAGATTCCTACACACAGCACCATGCCCTAAGGAGTGACAGTGACAAATGACTGTACCCAAAGGAGAACAATAAAAACTGTGATCCATCTCATATAAAGAACATCTGAAGGCCCTTGACATGATAAGCTTAAGAAAATAAAATGCTTAGGAGCCAATGCAGTTAACTTCAAATATATAAAGAGTAAATATAAAAATGGAGCCTCAGACTTGTATTATATGTGTAAAAGGAGAAGAAATAAGATTAATGTGTGGAGACACATGAAGATGGATTTTATTTAAATGCAAGTATTGTGACCATTTCAACATTATTACCTACCTCAGTCTGCCCCCACCCGTGCCAGGCCCTCCCAAAAAGAATGGACTAGCTGCTTGAGTTAGTAAGTTCTGTTCTCCATCACTTGAAGAGTTTGAAAGAGGCTGGTGTCTATTTTTCACACTGGAGAGGTTGTTTCTGCATGATTGAGAATTTGAAAGAGATAAGTGACAAGGTTGCTTCTAATCCATGACTCCATATCAAATGGCTTCTAGTTTTGAAAACTAAGAATTGACCTCAGGAAGAGATTTTCTATTTTAAAGCTACCAGGTAAAATAAAAGCAGTAATTCTACTGGGAAAGTTGGACACCAACAGTAATCCATAGACAGAAAACCAGGTACTACTTAAAGAAAATGCCTCACTGGAATAAGATCATGTGTCTCTAACTATGATTTACACAGATGTTTTTAATTTTTAACAGATCTTGAAAGATTAAAAGAATCTACATTAGGATCAAGAAAGTACCAGAAAAACTTCCTTTAGAATGTCACCTTTGTTGGAGATGGAAAAGTATTGGGTTTAATCTACAAATTTTGGGGGTTTTTGTAATTCAAACTTTTATTCCAAAAACAGTGTGTTAGATTATTTTTAATCTAGCAAGATCTAAAGAGCTCTATTGATTGTAGCTTTATGAAACAAGCATTAGATTAGGAAGGACAACTTCAGTTGTAGAAGTTTTGGGATAATTTTAATGTAATCATTCAGTTGCTGAATAAAAAAATTAACCATGTATATTAAGGAAAACGGTTATTGAAAATATAGAATAGTAAAAAAGAATAGAGAATTTAAGAATTTTTATTTGAGTAGAATGTAGCAATGAACACGGAAGGAAAAAAAAAAAAAAAAAAAAAGACCCAAGTCATAAATATCCTTATTGGTTACAAAAGATGTTTGGATCTTATTCTGTGGGTTCTCAACCCCTCTCCATCTCCCAGAGAGCAAAATACGTCTATATTCTAGTAGTAAGATATATATTTGTCTCTGTCTCTTTCTATATTACATGGCTGTCATTGAAGGGTCTAGGCAGTAGAGAAAACACCAATACATAAGCACCATAAGTAAATTCTCAAAGTTCACTAGCCCTCATACCCTTCCTTCTCATCCATCTCCTCCTCCTTCTTCAGTGAATCCACTTTCTTTGAGACATAGTGTAATTTAAATGTTGCAGTGATGCTCTTTAGGGATATGCACACATATTGTGGCTTTCTCTCTCTTTTGTTCCACTTGTAATTAGATGCGACCATGTGACTTTCCTTGACCAATGCATTTGAACACACGTTATGTGTGTATCTTTTGGGGCTAGAGAATCTATTTGCTGATGCTGAACCCTCTAGAACTCTTTTCTTTCTGCCACAGCAACATCGAGTTTCCCGTTCGGCCTGGGTAGTGAATAAACACAATGAGGACACAGAGAGAAATCTCTAACTGATCCACATTGCACATGCAGCATGAATGAAGGGGGGGAAGTATCCAAAAAAGTTTCTTGTTTTATCTGAGAGTTTGGAGTTTTCCTGGTATGGAAACATAACATAAAAATCCTGGTTAACATAATTGTAGATATTGAACTTTGTTTCCTTAGGGAACATTGTGAAATGTGAAAAATATTTAAGAAGGGTAGTGAGGGGAGGAGTCTCCCTCCAACACCTCACCGGGAGAACTGAGAATTCTGGACTTGGAATATTGGGTAAAAGCATTTGACCTATGGCTGTGCTAGTCTCAAATGAAAAGAGCCTTTAAGTTTGAACCTAAAAGAACTATAAACATAAAAAAGAAACTTGAGCAAGTTGGTGGCACCAGCCTTATTCCACTGGGCTGGAAAAATACTTGTTCAAGTGAATGACATGGGACTTTTGCTCTCATTATAGCTGTTGACAACCTGCCTCAGTTTCTTTTAGCTTTAGTGTCCAGAACAATCCCATCCCAGCAGTTGTTGGTAGAAAATTATTCTTGTAATAAAAAGTGCTCCATGTAAGTGCAGGGGTGGAGAAACAAGCTTTTAGTGTCCAATCCCCTTCCTGCCGTAAATGCTAGAGAATTAACTTGAGAAGAAGAAAATATTTTATTAAAAAGTAGTTAAGAATACCTTAGGTATAAAGCAACTGATTTCAACAAAGAAGAAGAAAGTACATATGGATTTATAGGTAAAGTTATTTCTCAGTCCTGTGTTATGAATAGATACAACTCCCACAGAGATCAAGGCAATATAGAAGACTTAACAAGCCACTTGGATAGAGCATTGAACTTCAAGTATTGGCATATTAATTTCAATAATTATCCAACACTAAAAAATGAATTAGAAAGGCAGAAGCAGTTTAGCCTAGTGGAAATAGCACTAAAGAGGGATTCAGAAAGTTTGTCCTAGGTCTGCCACAGATTAGCAATGTGACCTTGGACGTGTCACTAACCCTTATCAATACTCAGTTTCCCCAGATATAAAATGAGTGGGTTAGAACCAGGCAGTCTCTGAAATCCTCATAGCTTCTGAGTGCTGTGATTCTCTGACCCTTTGATTTGGTGTTTATTCCCCAGTCTGACATTAACTAGTTTGAACAAGTCATTTAGTATTTCTGGACTTCATTTTCCTCGTGAGAATAATAATAGCTTATCTGCCTGAAGGAAGGAGCTGGAACCCATTATCTCTCAAAGTCCCTTCCAGCCCTAACATATTTTTCTATGAAATAAATATTTCAGGAGCACATTATTATGTCTGTTAATGTTTCTACCAGTGGTGTTGATAGGAGCCATATGAATTTTGGAAGAGTGAAAGGGTTGGAATGTAGGGAAGAGAGGAGATAAGAAAGAAGAGTAAAAGGACAAATAAAGACGAGATGATGGAAAGATGAAAGTAATGCGTATGGGCAAGGAGAAAACCTGGCTTTGACCTTTGCTTTGTCTATTGTTTAAGATGCTTTCAGTTAAAAAGCAAAACAAAGCATCAGTAAAAACACAGATGACCGAAATCAAACTGGTTACAAATAGAGAGTGTATTGCCTTGTGAGTCTTACAACTTCAGAAATATGGCAGCTTCAGGCATAGTTTGAACCAGAGATTCATGATGTCATTGAGATTCCAGTCTTTCCTCTAAAATTCTCTTAGTTCTGCCTTCCTCAAAGGGTTGACTTCATTCTTACACTGGGTTCCCTCATGGAGCAGTTTCAGACTTTGTTATACACATTATACTGTCCACAGAAATACTACTTTTATTTCTTCATTTCAAAGGAAAGATCCTTTGTTTTATTCACTACTGTATTCTCAGTGCCTAGAACGTTGACATGCACAAAGAAAGCCCTGAATTATTATGAATTAAATTAATGAATAGTACTCAGCTCTTAAGGATTTTTATAAGACTTAATGTAGATAATGCATATGAAGCACAGTGCTTGATGTATAAGAAACTCCCAAGAAATAGTAGTCAAAATACTAGGTGAGGTAGCTTGGAGTTAATACAGGAGAAAAAGAGGATAATAGCTGACCTTTATTGAGTATTAACAATATGTCAGGCACTGTTCTAAGACCTTAAATATAATAAATCATTTAATCTTCAAACAGCCTTAGGAGGTAGTGGTATTAGTTTTCCCATTATCTAGATGAGGAAACTGAGATGCAGAAAGATTGTGACTTGGCCGAGTTTACATACCCAGACTCAAACTCATTGTGACAATAACACATAAGTTATAATCTTTCACAAAACAGCAAACATAGTAAGTCCCAGTTGAGAATGTATCTATTCCCAAATCATCATGAGTTTCTCAGCCAATATAGGAGGCCATCATGTCTTTTACATTTAAGCTTAACCTGTGTTAGAAATTCTGAAGTAGAGTATAGGGGTCTG
The DNA here is from genome assembly GCF_002837175.3 of Physeter macrocephalus. NCBI lineage: Eukaryota > Metazoa > Chordata > Mammalia > Artiodactyla > Physeteridae > Physeter > Physeter macrocephalus. The sequence goes on along the minus strand of NC_041217.1, from coordinate 133,367,378 downwards.
TAGCTTTCAGGGTCTGTGCTGACAAATTTTGGGTTCTTTACTCCTTGGTTTGCAGAGTGTCTTCTCCCCATCCTCTCTCTCTTTGGCACTTCTTGGTAGAGACAATTTGGAGGAGAGATGGTTAACTTGATTAATTAGGTTGACTTACCCTCAACTCTGTAACTCATGGTGGTGTGGAAAGAAAATGGATTAGGGAACTGGATAGACCTGAGCTGAGTTTAAATCTCAGCTCTACCATTTTTCCACTGAGTGAGTACATAAGTCAGTGCAATAATTTCTGGGAGGTAGTCCTACCATTTCCCCCTTTCATTTCTACAGCCCTTATGTTTAACAAGAATTCATCATGTGGGAACTCATCAAACCATATGACCTTGAATTGAAAGAGAATCAGGGATGGTTAATTATTTCCTGGCCAAGGCCAGCCATGTACAGAAAAGCTATCACTTCAATCCACAATAAAAGGGGATATATTGCTCTTTTGAAGGAATGGGTTGCTTCCTTGGGACAATGGCCTGACCCAGTGTACTTTGGTCTAAGACCCTGCAGGGAGGTAGTGATTTATAAGGGCCTGTAAGTATCAATAGTGGCAATTTCCTCTAATGCAGCATATTGCTACCTGCCAAGTGACACTGGCCAATGGCACATTACAGACAGACAAAGTGATTTAGAGAAACCAGGCAGCTTTCCCTCAACTCGAGCTTATTTCAAAACCTTCAAGCCAAAGTATAACAGCAAAGGTTCTGAAGGAGTCTAGTTGTGTTATGAGTGATTTAGGTTTCTCTGATTATCTGCTGTGTCTCCAGGAATGATTTTGGAGAACAGTGTCATAAGATACTAGTGACCTAATTTCCCTGCCACAGCCATAATTATCCCCAAGCTCAGCATCATTATTTCAAGCACATAATACAATATTTTACATATAATATGTACTTGATAAATACTTATCAATGATTAAATGAATAAATATCGCTGGTTGCCTGATTTGTGTAAGTCAGAAAACTTTGGGGTGAAAAAGCTTGAAGTGAAAAAAGTTATGTGACTTTGAACAAATGACTTAACTCCTACCTCATTGCCTCATTTTATCTTCCATATCAAATGGATTGCAAAGCCCTAACATTCTTTTTTCCTAAATATTTACATTTGCCCCTGAATTCTGGGCCTCACCACCTCTTGCTTACCCTTCCTGATTTGTTCTCCTTCACTCATATCTTTCCTCCTCTGGTTCCACCCTCCTCAGTGCTGTCAGATGATCTGATCCTGTCTTTTCCTCCACTTCAAACCTTTCAGTGGCTCCCAAAAGGCAAATTAAGACTCTGTTGGTGTATTCAAATACAAAAGTGCCTGTCTTTCATAAAATGTAGCTTTTTCTAAGAGGTCTTGATGGGCCAGGGCCACCCAACCTTATCAGCTGACTCTGCTCAGTGGCACAGGGAAAGGAGCACCCTCCCCTTTTCTCACCATTTTGCCAAGTATGGTGAAGAAAGCGCTCTCTCAATCTAGATTATAGACCTGTTAACTAAAAGGGAAACCCAAATGTCATTTCCAGTTTCCTCCGGAAGCTTTGAATAAGACACAGAGCCGAGGTGACTGATTCCACTTTACATTTTGCTCCCAGCAAAATGGTATGCTCTGAGTTTTAAGCACTGAGGGCCCAGAAAGCCACTAAATGCATTTTCCCAGGCATGTTTCACCCTCAATTTTTCTAACCTCTTACTATCATGGGGGAAATTTAATCCATATGTTTCTGCTTCATTTACACTTAACTCATCAAAATGTTGTGCTGTAAGGGCGATTTGATGTCAAGGAAGCCTTGTGGGCCTCATTTATACATGTCTTTTCTTTGAACCAGGAAGTTAAGGTTTGCCAGAAAAAGCAGAAATCAACATTTTAAAGGCTGCTTCTTTTTCTAAAGTGAAACTTTAGAACCTCTTACAATGTGAGAATTTCTAAACCAGAACGCCAGGGTTTTATTGCTTAGACATCAGTGTGCCCTCTAATCCTTTTTCCTTTCTCTCCTTACCCGTAGCCAGACAGTGTGCCGCCATTCTTAAAGAATATTTGAGAAATGAAGAGTTAATTGGGGAAATGGGAGTAGAGCAGGGGGCAAAAAAACAGTGACAAGGAATTTCAGAATCCTGAAACTCAAATGAAGTAATTGACTGTGGAGGACTTCATATGTCATCCGGGATAAACACAGTTCCTTCTGACTTGCTGAGCTAATGGAGATGAGTATAACACCATGTGGCTTACCCTGCAGACATCAATTAAGTCTGTTGTAATTGAGACATCTTTGTTGGTCACCCTAGACCAGTGCTGTCCAGTAGAACATTCAGCAATGATTGGAATGCCCCACATATGTGCCATCCAATACACTAGCCATGTGCAGCTATAGGGTATTTACAGAACGACTGTTGTGATTGAGAAACTGAATTTTTAATTTTGTTAAAAAACATTCAACTGAGAAAACGTGAAGATCTAATTGGCTTCATTAAGCTATTCATGAATTGGGTAGCATCCCATCTAGCCACTAGAAGGGTCCTCCAAGGAGTTGTACAAAATGGAAGATTTTTATTGGAAAAAGCGTGGGGCCAGGGGGCTATTAGCAAAATAAAAATAAAATTAAAAATAAAGGGTTATTTTTAGACCAGGACATCTTTTATGGGGGGAAGGGAAGGACAAGGGTTTTATTATGCAGATTGCCTCTTTTTCTTCTGGGGTGGATAGAAAGGCCCACATGGCCGATTACCTCTTTGGTGCTGACCAGAAAATTCCAGACTGATTGATTAAGATTGCACTTCTGGTGAAGGTCAAAACTGCAGTTAGGTTAGATATTATATCTAGGTTTGGTATCATGGGCTTTAGCCCAAATGACACTCTTTGGGGCCTGTGGTTTTTAACAGTTTTAACTAAATTAAATTTTAAATTTAAACATTCCATTTGGACAGTGCAGCTATAGACTCTATGGTGATGAAAAAACCACACCATCTTTTGTGTTTTTGCTACCTCTTAAAATATATTAGGGCCTTTATGATGCAGCATAAATAAATTTTTAGTATTAAAAATTTGGCTAATGCTATTTTCTGAATAAGGGTGGAAAAACCTAATTGAATCAAGAATATATATCAAAATCCAATAACGGAAGCCAATCCAAAGTTTCAGCTGACTTTGTTTAGTAAGGGAATATTCTCTTAGAAAAATATTCCTATCGTATGGAAAACAATTAGACCCAGATAGCTTTATGATTACAAGTGATTGGAATAAAAGAAAATATGCTTCTTTGGAAGTCAGTGCCCATGGAATGGCCCATATTGTAGTTCTATGTTGTGTTTCTTTAATCATTTTCAAAATATTGATAAGGCAGATAGATGATACTTTAGGATGTAATAGTCCATGTTCAGTAATAGTCCAGATGCATGAAGATTACTCAAAAGGCTCATGACCATTTCTAATAGCTGAAAGAATGCCATGTCTTAAAGATGGCCTAAGGTCTACACAACAAAGCTCTAATCTTCAGAACAATTGAAAGCTAAAAAGGGGAAGATTAATGAGTCAACATACTGTTGGTCCATTTCATATAAGGAAGCTTTTCTTAGAAGCCTAAAGCAAGAGAGAATTAAGTATATTGCTGTGGCTAGTGGCTAGAGTGAGAACCAAAAAATGTCTTTATTTTCAACAGCAGACTTTTTTTTAACACCAATCACAAAGAGTTAAGAACTCTTGGGGCAATCCAATCCCCCACAGGGAACCACTCATACTCCATTTAAAAACTAGCCTGCCCTTCTCTCTACATGTTATAATTTTGGCCAAGTTGTGGAAAATATGCTGACTGTTCTTGGCTAGTGAATATTTGGAAAAATCTCAAAATCATTCATTAGGAAAAGTAAAAGGTATTTGAAGTCCTTTGAAATATTGAAGAAAAATTACAGTTATGCCTGAGTCACTGGGACTCATGAGTCACCTACCCCCTAACTGTATCCCAATGAATTAACTAATTAATTAACCATTTCTTGGGCTCCTATCTTATGCAAGGCACAGGATAAAAGCAGCTTTTGTTGAATATCTTGAAACTTCATTCATTCATCGATTAATTCAAGAGCAGTTTTTGAGACATTGAGCCTTGTGTTCTGCTATGCTAGGCCAAAGAAGAGGTCATCTGTGTACTCAAGAGACTTAATCATTAGTCTCAGTAGATTAAAAATATGGACTGCTCAGTCTCAGTGTTACTACCTGATTATGTCAAAGAGCCTCAACTAGGCAAACTTTTTCACATATGCCTTGGACACACCTTCTGTCAATTACCACAATTCAGTTTTTATTCTTTTTCTGTTAACAATGGCCATGGAGCTCAGACGACTGCAGTGTACAGTTGTGCTGCCTACTTTCCCTCTGGGTGTCACTATTAGGGAGGCTATGAACAAAAAATATTTCAGAGGTCATAAATGGTACTATGCCTGCAGTTTGCTGAACATCTTCCAGATGGTAACACTGTTTGGTGAACAGAAGTTCTTTGAAATTAGACTAGAAAATAGTGGTGACTACTTCCTATAGATCCCGACTTGTTGCCAAGAATGTTTTTTGTTCCTATTTTGTCTATCTCTCTAGGTACTAGTTTTTGAACATTTTCAGGTCAGACCTTCTATTTGGATAGGAGTTTACATTCATAAGTGCTAACTATAGGTCAGATGCTGTTCTAAGTGTTTTACTGTGTTTTTTAAAATCCATAGTCATAAAATTCCTATGAATTTTTTTATTCATATTTTTTAATAAAAAGGAAAATGAGACTAGAAGATAATTGACCCAAATTCACACAACATGTAATTAAAGGAGCTAAAGCATATCTTTGCTCCATGTCTTGCTGTATACTGAGCTCATGCTTTCAATCTCTCCCCTATCCTACTACATCATAGGCTTAGTACATAGTCTTCTTAGTAGGAAATTATCAAGGTGACATACTTTACAGATAACATGTTCAGACAAGCCATTTCTAGAAAATTTGTATTTCTGGAAAAAATACTAAAATTATGCTAAAGGATAAGAAATATTTTGCTAAAATCCCACTATTAATATTTTTGGAGAACTGTAGATGAGATGACCTTTAGAGAACTCTTACCTTGCTATAATACTGAAGCAGAGACACACACTGAGGATTAATATATTAATATTAATGATCACTTAGAGAAGGTGGGCATTAATCACTAGCTAAAATGCTAATAAAAAACAATAAAAATAACTAATGTTTACTGGATGCTTATATATGCTGCATATGGTACTTTGTCACCATTATCCCTGGGAGAACAGAGAGAAACTCAAGTCCAGTCATTTACAATGACCATCAGGAATCAAACCCAGTGCTATCTAGCTTTAGAGTATATTCTCTCAACATTCTACTGTACTACCTTGAGATAGCAAGTGGGAACACCTTATAGGAGGTCAAGAACTGTAGGAATATAAGAGTAGGTAGACTGCACACCTATATACTTCATTTTCTGGGTGATAGCCAACTGGGTACTTTAGACTGTAATGTGGATGTACCCTCTTCATATAAAGATTTCTCAACAGAATTCATCACCTAACTGGAGCCCCAAATCACTGTTCCTAGATGGAAAAGGAATGAAAAACACACAGCTATAGAGTGAGTTCCTGACTCAGCAAAGAATAAATACCTGTTTGACAGACCCTTAACTTCTTTACAGCAGTGGAACGTGACACTAGAGAGGAAAAGAAGCTTAAGGAGAGTAGGAGAAAGATCACCCTGATTTAGCATCACTATTTGTATTCCCTGTAAAGATCTTAAGGGCTGAGCCACACATCAGAAGGTCCAAGGGTCCTCACTGTCTATGGTTTGAAGTTTAATGCTATTGCCAAAAACCAACTGGCATCAGTAACTGTTACCTACAAAGCTCTGAGGGAAAGTGTGTACTAAGGGGCATTCATCCATTGAGCAGGACCATAATTTTATGAAAGGTAGTTAGCATTGGCAGGTGAGCCATAATATATCTGACCTTCAATCATAAATCAACAGCAGGTAGAAAAACCACTGGACAATATATCTCCTGCCACCAGGTTGCCCATAAAATACAACATACTTCCCTGGGCAATCACAGATGGATAAAACAGTGTGCTGTTGATAGCATCCTGAATCTCTGGGTTGGACTGAAATGAAAAGCTTTGGTAATCTTCCCACCCATAAAAGCTTTGCTCCTTGGGCATACTGACATATCAGCATCTGTTTAAATGCCACAGCTGCAGACCAGTGTCTGAAACCACTGACTGCCCTAAAAATTAGAAAGTGGCATTCAATAGAAACAGCTCCTCCTAAGCCCCAGGTGAAATGGTCCAAGTTTAATGTTCCAAAGAGAGACACTGATTTGTTTCTTACCATATCAAAGGCAAAGAGATCATTTACAACTTGTAGTTCTGCACCCTCATTCATCAAAGCTACACATCTCTGTACCAGAGTTCATAATTTCAAAAGATGGGCTTTATTTCCCCATCAAAACTTTGTTGGCCACGTACTATGTACAGGTGCTAATGATACAAGGACAAATAAGACAAATCGCATCCAGCCATTTAGAGGCTTTACATGCAAGATGACTGTTTGACTTGATTTTCAAGTCTGTATTTCATATTTGGAGGCCTAAAGTATTTGGTTCTTTCTGGGAGCAGAACAGGAAAAATCTTTACAGAGGTAGGGTTTTCTGAGTGTTGTAAAATGTGTGCAGGATTACCCAGTAGAAAAGCCAGATATGAAACTCATTCCAGCAGAGGAAGCTACACGAGCAAGGGGAGACACATAACATGTTAGGAAAGCTGTCAGCAATGGATATAGCCACAGGTGGCCTGTGACATGGGGGCTGTGAGATAATGCTGAGCAGAGGCTGGGGTTGGATCACGGAAAGGTTAGGCTAATGAATGTAAGCCCTGTGATTCACAGGGGGGCCACATGAAATTATAGATAGCTGGCCTCATGCTAGAAGATTATGATTTACTGAGTCTGGGTCGGGGGTGGAGGAGCAGAGAATCTGTATTTTCAGCAACATCCCTCACAGCCACCAATAACAACTAATGCTGATGCAGCCCATCTTTGAAGAGTTTAAGCAAGGAAGAAACATGATCCGGTTTATACTTTAGAAAGATCATTTCAGGAGTAGACTAGAATACAAATTTGAAGGGGCAAGGGCTGAAGTCAAGGAACCCCTCTTAAGTAATCATTATATTGCCACACATTTGGGATGAGAAACTGATGCTGAGTGAGGTTACGTGACTTCCCCAAATCAGTACAGCTGGTAACAGAGGCATAATTTGAAACCAGATATTTCTCATTCAAAAATCTGGGCTTTTTCATTTACTATGATGACTATGATGTACTTACTTTACCCCACCGCTGCAAGAATGCTACGTTGGCTAAGTCTTAGCCTAAGGTTGGAAGCAAATGAAATAAACTCTGGCCAGTTAAAGATCCTAAAATAACAAGCACAGGTGATCACAAGACATAGATGCACACTGGTTGGAACTAGGCATTTTTGCTGATTTCCCCAACCTCCTGTAATTCATGTGTGGCATAACTGAAACTCATGTAAGTGGCATCACATACAAAAAGACGATTGGAAAAGTGGTACATACGTTAAGCACATTGTCCTCTACTGGCTGCACTGTGATGTAAAAGATGAATCAAGTAAACAATGTCTATAACTAGAAATTACTAATAATTTAGCCTTTCATTGAACTAGGCTATCAGTTTGCATAATCTCATATAATTATCAGAAGAATTTTATGAAGTATGTAGTATTAATCCTACTTTATTTGGGGGTTTTTATTTATTTTTAGTTTCTTCTAATTTTATTGAGGTGTAATGACAAAAATTGTGTATATTTAAGGCATACAATGTGATGATTTGATATGCATTGTGAAATAATTTAATTTCTACATTCAACCTAATTAACACTTCCAATACTTTACATAGTTACCTTTTTGTGTATGTGTGGTTAGAACACTTAATCCTTACTCTCCTAACAAATTTCAAGTATAAAATACAGTATTATTTTTTTTAGGCAATTTATCTTTCACGTTATTTTTTGTAAAATCTAATAGGAAAACATGTTTTAATTTTAAAATATTCAAATGCAGAGAACTTCTGACAGATACAACTTTGGTGGGAAGAAAGCTTCCCCTGGGACACTTTTTGAGGTTTTGTCATTTTTTTTCCTCTGGCTTTTTTTTTTTTAATTTTTATTGGAGTATAGTTGATTTATAATGTGTTATTTTCTGCTATACAACAAAGTGAATCAGTTATACATATACATATATCCACTCTTTTTTAGATTCTATTCCCATATCGGTCATTACAGAGTACTGAGTAGAGTTAGTTTCCTGTGCTATATATGGTAGGTCCTTATTAGTTATCTATTTTATATACATTAATGTATATATGTCAATCCCAATCTCCCAATTTATCCCTCCCCTTTTCCCCCCCTGGTATCCATAAGTTTGTTTTCTACATCTGTGAACCTTGGGGTATATGTATCCTTCGAACCATGTTTTTCTTCGTATATATGCCCAGTAGTGGGATTGCTGGATCATATGTAACTCTATTTTTAGTTTTTTAAGGAATCTGCATACTGTTCTCCATAGCGGTTGTACCAATTTATATTCCCACCAATAGTGTACATTCCCTTTTCTCCATACCCTCTCCAGCAATTATTGTTTGTAGACTTTTTATTGATGGCCATTCTGACCAGTGTGAGGTGATATCTCAGTGTAGTTTTGATTTGTATTTCTCTAATAATTAGTGATGTTGAGCATCTTTTCATGTGCCTCTTGGCCATCTGTATGTCTTCTTTGGAGAAATATCTATTTAGGTCTTCTGTCCATGTTTTGATTGGGTTGTTTGTTTTTTTGATATTGAGCTACGTGAGTTGTTTGTATATTTTGGAGATTAACCACTTGTTGGTACCTTCATTTGTAAATATTTTCTCCCATTCTGTGGGTGGTCTTTTCATTTTATATATGGTTTCCTTTGCTGTACAAAAGCTTTGAGTTTAATTAGGTCCCATTTGTTTATTTTTGTTTTTATTTTCATTACTCTAGGAGTTGGATCAAAAAAGATTTTTCTGCGATTTATGTGAGTGTTTTGCCTATGTTTTCCTCTAAGAGTTTTATAATATCTGGTCTTACATTTAGGTCTTTAATCCATTTTGAGTTTATTTTTGTGTATGGTATTAGAGAATGTTCTAATTTCATTCTTTTACATGTAGCTGTCCAGTTTTGGTCTTACATTTAGGTCTTTAATCCATTTTGAGTTTATTTTTGTGTATGGTATTAGAGAATGTTCTAATTTCATTCTTTTATCATGTAGCTGTCCAGTTTTCCCAGCACCACTTATTGAAGAGACTGTCTTTTCTCCATTGTATATTCTTGCCTCCTTTGTCGTAGACTAGGTGATCATATGTGCGTGGGTTTACCTCTGGGCTTTCTATCCTGTTCCATTGATCTGTATTTCTGTTTTGTGTCAGTATCATACTGTTTTGATGACTGTAGCTTTGTAGTATAATCTGAAGCCAGGGGGCCTGATTCCTCCAACTCTATTTTTCTTTCTCAAAATTGCTTTGGCTATTTGGGGTCTTTTGTGTTTCCATACAAATTATAAAGTTTTTTGTTCTAATTTTGTGAAAAATGCTATTGGTAATTTGGCAGAGGTTGCATTGAATTTGTAGATTGCTTTGGATAGTATAGTCATTTTCACAATATTGATTCTTCCAATCCAAGAACATGGTATATCTCTCCATCTATTTGTGTCATCTTTGATTTCTTTCATCAGTGTCTTATAGTTTTCTGAGTACAATTCTTTTGACTTCTTAAGTAGGTTTATTTCTAGGTGTTTAATTCTTTTTGATGTGATAGTAAATGGGATTGTTTCTTTAATTTCTTATTCTGATCATTCGTTGTTAGTGTATAGGAATGCAACAGATTTCTGTGTATTAATTTTGTATCCTGCCACTTTACTGAACTCATTGATGAGCTCTAGTAGTTTTCTGGTAACATCTTTAGGATTTTCTATGTATAGCATCATGTCAGCTGCAAACAGTGACAGTTTTACTTCTTATTTTCCAATCTGAATCCCTTTTATTTCCTTTTCTTATTTTCTCTGATTGCCATGGCTAGGACTTCCAAAACTTGTCTTGTTCCTGATCTTAGAGGAAATGCTTTCAGTTTCTCACCATTGAGAATGATGTTGGCTGTGTAAAATACAGTATTATTAATTATAGTCACCATGCTGTACATTTAACCCCCAGAAGTTATCCATATAACTGAAAGTTTATACCCTTTGACCGACATCTCCCCATTTCCCACACCCCCAGCTCCTGGCAACCACCATTCTACTCTTTGCTTCCATGAATTTGACTTTTTTTAGATTCCACATATGAGTGAGATCATACAGTGTTTGTCTTTCTGTGTCTGACTTATTTCATTTAGCCTAATGTTCTCCAGATTCATGCATGCTGTCATAAGTGGCTGGATTTCCTTCTTTTTTATGGCTGAATAATATTCCTGTGTGTGTATATGTGTGTGCATTCATCTGTTTATGGACACTTAAGTTGTTTCCATGTCTTGCCAACTGTGAATAATACTTCAATGAATATGGGAGTGCAGATATCACTTTAAGATACTGATTTCATTTCCCTCTGGATATATACTCAGTAGTATATTCCTTATGGATTGCTGGATCATATTATTTTTAAGTTTAAGAAAGCAAAGCCTAGAGAGTTTCAGTATTTTGCTTAAGACTATGTAGCAACTGTTGGAAACAAACCTTAGTCTGTTTGACTCTAAAGCCTCTTCTCTTTTCCACTTTCTCACAATCATTCCATTTTACAATAGTCTAGTTGTGGGTCATTGCCTACCTAGCCTAGACCCCAGAATCCCTGCTACTTTGATGACCCTGAGTGACTATAGGTTCCAGCTTATTTGTACTCAAGTGTTATTTATAACTTTTATGTTTGTCACGTTGGGATCCTTTTCTGTTAATTATTTTATTTTTCTATTAATACTAAGCATGAAGTAAGGGCAATAGCATACGTCACATGAAATATATAACAGATACATCCCTAGGAGTATGTGGAGAGGGAAATGGGATCTGCCCTTCCTAAACTAATTAGTAAAGGTCTTCATTGGGAGGGTTTACTGATTATAAGTCCAGAGGGTAAGACCAGTTTTCCTTGGCTAAGCTGATAATTCCTAGGATCAGAATCACAACTCCCCTAGAGTCAGACTTCTAACAAATTTAAACCTTGGTGCCAACCGTGTTTAATTCCTTCATTCAACAAGTATATATTGAACACCTTTTATGACCACACCCTGGGAATGACAGAGTGAACAAACCAGAGTCTGCTGCTAAGGAGTTTTATTCTAGTAACTGCTTGGCCCAGGTATAGCCACAAGAAGGCAACATATATTTGTTTCTATTTGCCATCTTTCACCCAGATTACAGGCTCGTTGAGGAGAGAGAACTGATGTCACTTGATTTCATTTACCCTAATGTCCTCCCTATATATGAACAACAGAACACAGAATTTATTCCATGAATTGCTGTTGAATGAATAAATGGCCTTGAATGAATAAATGGCCTAGAGACCCATGTATATTTTTGCCTGGGTGACACTCTGCTGCCAACAAGCATACCACTTTTCATGAAATCTGGCCCAGGGGAACTTTGTGTCAGTGTGTGAAGCCTCCTGGTGGGAAAATAACCTGAGCTATTTATGCAAAGGCTCTGTTTTTGCCTGAAGGCCCCTATGACTTCAACATCCCAGTGGTCAAAGACAAATGCAGAAGACCCTTTGGGATAGGAGGCGCACATTCAAAAGCCAGTGAATGCCCTGCAAGAGAGAAGTGTTCTTTTCTCCAAACATCCCACCTCTGTTGAACAGCCAAACATGGCGCTGGGCAGTGAGCAATCCAGTAGTGACCAGACAGTTTGCCCTTGAGAATCTCACAAGCTAGTGGGAGAGAAATAATCAAAATAGCTTACATGTATTGAGTACTCAACATTCTGAACTCCATTAAACATCTAAGGAATCCTATCAGATAGATGGTATCTATCCTTTGGTACTGGTGAGAAGCCTCAAGTAGATTGGCTAGTTTGCTCAAGGTCATACACAGCTCATACATGGCAGACGTAGGATCACAATTTTTAGATACCTAACACCATAATCCATGTACTTAACCAGAATTACACAGCCCCCCTGTAATAATTCCACAGACATCTCTGGGTACATGCTTTTGAGGGCCTGCAGAGCCAGGCTGTCAAAAACCTGACTGCCTGGGTTCAAGCCTTGCCTCTGCTACTTGACAATGCATTTAGTCTGTGTCTCTATTTCTTTACTCATAAACATGGATAATATTAGTACCTACCTCAGAGCATTTTTGAGGATACTGTGAGTTAAATGAGATGCTCAAGCTTTACTGATGCTTAATTATTAAATGCTACCCCTGTCATTAGGGCAATGAATTTTCACTCCTCTGAAACTGGTTGTGTTGATGGCCCTGTTTGTAGGGGCAAAAACCAGAAAAAAGAGGATGGTTTCTTTCCTTCACATTTAGGGTACTGACTTATTAACCTTTGCTTAATCTGAATGTAGCATTAGATGCAGGCTATGCTCGTGCACAGAAGCAGTTAAAGAAGAGAGGAAATGATTGCTGCCTCCACCATTTTTTGCCTTCAACCTGTCTTTCCCCACTAGCAATTATGTAAAACCAAACCTTCCACTAAATCTACTCCACATTTGGCATTCTCTCTCAGTAACATGGACACAAAGAGCTGAGAGCAACCCAGACATGCAGTATTTTCAGATGAAATGTCAAAGCTTATTAAGCATTGACCAACTCAAGTGTTTTTACAGAAAACCTGAGCATATTCAATTTGTGCTAGGGCTTTAAAAATTCCCAGAAACATCAGATTATTTTTATATAATTCTAATTTAGCTTATTTATGTATTATTCCCCAAAATGACTTTTTAAAATTCTGGGCCTTTGTTTTTGAGTGAGATTTACTGAGTTTTTGCTCCTCTGTGGGACTAAACAATAATAATAAACAACCTAAAGTGGGCACTAGCAAAACAAATGAATAAATTTCATTCAGGAAGCTGAGTAGAGACTTCTCAGGGTAGGCAGAAATAGCAGAATCTTTAGAACCTTCAGACTGAGGAAATTAAGCTGCCCTTCATCATGAATGCTCAGACAGAAGAAAAATGTTTAAGACCATGTGTATTCACATATGCATGCACGTGTGTGTATGTGTTCATGTTTCTGCGTGCATGTGTAGTATGCATGTGCAATCATGAACAAACGTGGATACATCCATATACTGGAGTCAGACTTGGTCAGAGAGCCCTCCGAGTATGTGGAAAGGAGCCCAATAACACAGAAATGCTTGTCACTCATGAGGTCATAAGATATCTGACTTAGTGAATTAGATGGGATTTCTTGGGGCAATAATCATACCTCTTACCTTTTAATGAGAATTTACTAGACTACTCCTCACTGTATATAAATGACTTAAAATCCTCTTTAAAACCCAATGAAATAGGCATTAAATTTCCTGTTTTACAGGTGAGGAAAATTAATCTCAGAAATGTTGAAGGCAGGAATTGAATATAAATTTCAATGGCTCTAAAGTCTCACTCTTTCCACAAAACCCTACTTCTGGGGACAGTCTCTATATTCTTTTTTTTAAATTGAGGAATAGTTGATTTATAATATTGTATTTATTTCAGGTGTACAACATAGTGATTCAAAAATTTTATAGATTATACTCCATTTGAAGTTATAAAATATTGGCTATATTCCCTGTAATGCCCAGTATATCCTTTTAGCTTATTTATTTTTATACATCATAGTTTATACCTCTTAATCCCCTACTCCAGTCTTACAGCCTCCCCATTCTTTCTCCCCGCTGGTAAGCACTAGTTTGTTCTCTATATCTGTGAGTCTGTTTTGGTTTTGTTATGTTCATTCGTTTTATTTTTTATATTTCACATATAAGTGATAACATACAGTATTGTCTTTCTCTGACTTATTTCACTAAGTGTAATACCCTCCAGGTCCATACATGTTGTCACAAATGGAAACATTTCATTCTTTTTTTTATGGCTGAGTAGTATTTGCTTTACAATAGTGTGTTAGTTTCTGCTTTATAACAAAGTGAATCAGCTATACATATACACATATCCCCATATCTCCTCCCTCTTGCATCTCCCTCCCACCCTCCCTATCCCACCCTTCTAGGTGGTCACAAAGCACCGAGCTGATCTCCCTGTGCTATGCGGCTGCTTCCCACTAGCTATTTTACATTTGGTAGTCATTTTCTTTGGGTATATACCCAGGAATGGAATTGCTGGCTCATATGGTAGTTCTATTTTGAGTTTTTTGAGGAACTTCTATACTGTTTTCTATAGTGGCTGCACCAATTTACATTCCTACCAACAGTGTACTAGGGTTCCCTTTCCTCCACATCCCCACCAACGTTTGTTATCTATAGACTTTGTGATGATAGCCATTCTGCCCACTGTGAGGTGGTATCTTATTGTGGCTTTGATTTGCATTTTTCTGATGATTAGTGGTATTGAGCATCTTTTCATTTGTCTGTTGGCCATCCATATGTCTTCTTTGGAAAAATATCTGTTCAGGTCTTCTGCCCATTTTTTATTGGATTGTTTGTTTTTTGGATATTGAGTTCTAGAAGCTATTTATATATTTTGGATATTAACACCTTATCAGTCATATCATTTGCAAATAATTTCTCCATTCAGTATATTGTCTTTTTGTTTAGTTGATGGTTTCTGTTGCTATGCAAAAGCTTTTAACTTTAATTAGGTCCCATTTGTTTATTTTTGCTTTCATTTCTTTTGAATTAGGAGATGATCCAAAAAAATATTGCTATGATTTATGTCAAAGAGTGTTCTGCCTATGTTCTCTTCTAGGAGTTTTATGGTTTCAGATATCATATTTAGATCTTTAATCCATTTTGAGTTTACTTTTGTATATGGTGTGAGGAAGTGTTCTAATTTCATTCTTTTACATGTAGCTACCCTGTTTTCCCAGCACCACTTATTGAAGAGACTTTCTTTTTTCCATGGTATATTCTTGCCTCCTTTGTCACAGATTAATTGACCATAGGTGTAAGGGTTTATTTCTGGGCTTTCTATTCTGTTCTAGTGATCTATGTGTCTTTTTTTTTGGTGCCAGTACCATGCATTTTGATTACTATAGCTTTGTAGCATAGGCTGAAGTCAGGGAACTTGATACTTCCAGCATCATTATTTTTCTCAAGATTGCTTTGGCTATTTGAGGTCTTTTGTGGTTCCATATAAGTTTTAGTATCATTTGTTCTGGTTCTGTGAAAAATTTCATGAGTATTTTGATAGGGATCAAAATACTAACTAAAGCAACCTAAATCTATAGATTGCTTTAGTTAGTATGGACATTTTAACAATATTCTGATGGTTGATATGATTTCATTTTTAAAAATTTACCAAGGCTTGCTTTGTGGCCCAGCATGTGATCTGTACTGGAAAGTGTTCCATGTGCACTTGAAAAGATTGTTTATTCTGCTGCTTTCAGAAGGAATGCTCTATAAATATCAGTTAAGTCCAATTGGTCTAATGTGTCATTTAAGACCATAGTTTCCTCATTGATTTTTCTCTCTGGATGATCTGACCAATGATGTAAGCGAGGTGTTAAAGTCCCCAACTGTTATTGTCAATTTCTCCCTTTAAGTCTGTTAATATTTGCTATGTGTATTTAGATGCTCCTATATTAAGTATATATATATTTATAATTGTTATATCTTCTTCTTGGATTTCTTGATGATTATATAAAGTCCTTTCTGTCTCTTGAAATAATCTTTGTTTTAAAATCTATTTTGTCTGATATAAGTATTGCTACTCCAGATTTCTTTTGATTTCTATTTTTATGGAATACCTTTTTTCATCCCCTCACTTTGTCTGTGTATGTCTTTAGATCTGAAGTTGGTCTCTTGTAGGCAGCATTTATATGTATCTTGTTTTTGTATCCATTTAGCCACTCTGTGGGTTTTGATTGGAGCATTTAGTCCATTTACATTTAAAGTAATTATGGATAGATATGTACTCATTGCCATTTTTTTGTTTTTGGATTGTTTCTATTTATTTTTTTTCCCTTTCTTCTTTTGTTATCTTCCCTTGTGATGTGATGACCATCTTTAGTGTTATGTTTGGAGTCCTTCCTCTTTTGTGTGTATCTATTACAAATTTTTGGTTTGGGGTTACCATGAGGTTTCTATGGTTTATATATATATGTATCTCATATATATGATATATATACACAGATATATGAGTATATACACAAATATATGATCATCTTAAGTTGCTGAAATTTAATTTGAAATGAATTTTTAAAACTTGGTATATTTTTCTCCCCTCCCTCATCAGTTACTGTTTTTGACATCATATTGTACATCTTTTGGTTTTGTGTATCCCTTAACTACATATTGCAGGTATAGATTATTTAATTCCTTTCTTTAACTTTCCTATTAGCTTTGTATCTGGTTGGTTTACTACCTTTAGTGTATATTTGACTTTAATAATGAGCTTTTTCCTTTTGTAATTTTCATGTTTCTAGTTGTGGCCTTTCCTTTTTCACTTATAGAAATCCCTTTAACATTTCTTATAAAGCTCTTTTGGTGATGCTGAACTCCTTTAGCTGTTGCTTGTCTGTAAAACTTTTGATCCTTCCATTAAGTCTGAATGAAAGTCTTGCCAGGTAGAATATTCTTGGTTGTAGGGTTTTCCCTTTCATCACTTTAAATATATTGTGCCACTCCCTTCTGGCCTGCAGAGTTTCTGCTGAAAAGTCTAATGGGAGTTCCCTTGTATGTAACTTGTTGCTTTTTTTCCTTGCTGCTTTTAAGATTCTTTTTTTTTTTAATTTTTGCCATTTTAATTACAATGTGTCTTGTTGTGCTCCTCTTTGGGTTGTAAATATATTGTGCCACTCCCTTCTGGCCTGCAGAGTTTCTGCTGAAAAGTCTAATGGGAGTTCCCTTGTATGTAACTTGTTGCTTTTTTTCCTTGCTGCTTTTAAGATTTTTTTTTTTAATTTTTGCCATTTTAATTACAATGTGTCTTGATGTGCTCCTCTTTGGGTTGATCCTGTTTGGGATTTTGTGCTTCCTGATCCTGGATATCTGTTTCCTTTCCCACATTAGGGAAATTTTCAACTATTATGTATTCAAGTATGTTATTTGCCACTTTCTCTCTTCTCCTTCTGGAAGCCCTATAATGTGAATGTTAGTGTGCTTTATGTTATCTCACAGGTTTCTTAAACTGTCCTCATTTCTTTTATTTCTTTTTTCTTTTCAGCTTCAGTGATTTCCACTACTCTGTCTTCCAGCTTACTGATCCATTCCTCAGTATAATTTAATCTACTGTTCATTCCTTCTAGTGTATTTTTCTTTTCAGTTATTGTATTCTTAATCTCTTTGGTGTTTTTCTTAAATTTTCTAACTAACTCTTTGTTAAAAAATTCTAACCTCTTACTCTGTTCATCCATTCTTCTCCTGAGTTCTTTGATCATCTTTATTATCATTACCTGAATTCTTTATCAGGTAGATTGTCTATCTCCCCTTCACTTAGTTCTTCTCAGGGGTTTTTATCTTGTTCCTCTGTTTGGAATATGTTCCTCTGTCGGCTCATTTTGCCTAATGTGCTGATTTTATTTATCTGGTAGGTTACTTACATTTTCTGACCTTGGATAAGTGACCTTTTTTAGGATATTTCCTATGCATTCCAGCAGTGCACTCTCCTCTGGTCGCCAGAACTCTATGTCCTAAGTTTTCCCCTTATGTGGGTTGCATGTGTCCTTCTGTTGTGGCAGGCTGACTACTGTGAGCAGTCTGGTAGGTGTGGCTGGCCCCTGGTCTAGTTTGGCTGCAAGGCCCTGCCTTGGGTGGAGACTGCCAGGCTCTCGGTGGTGGGTCCAGGTCACAAGATGGCTGGCTGTGGAGCTCTGGTGGTTGAGGGGCTAGTGCTGGCTCACTGGCAGGCAGAGCTAGGTTCTGAGGTGGGTGGTTGTGGGCCAAGTTTCCTGGATCTAGTGTTGGCCTGCTGGTGGGTAGGACCAGCACCTACAGGGCTGGCTGTGGGTTTCACATTGCCCCAAAGCTGGTGCTGGCCCTCTGGTTAGTGGGAAAGGATTCAGAGCTGTTGGCTGAGGAATCCAAGGTATACTGGAGCTGATGTCAGTCTGCTGGTTGGCAGGACTGTGGCCTGGGGTTTATGTGGCTAGTGCCAGCTCACTTGTGGGTGGAGCTGGTCCCAGGTGTCTCTGGCTGCAGGGCCCTGGGGGTCCTGAAGCTGGTTTCAGCCTGCTGATGGGTGGGACTGAATCGCACTGTGGCTTGCTGAGGGGCTCAAGGTGTCCCAGAGTTGGCATTGGCCTGCTTATGTGTTGGCTGAGTCCTGACAAGGCAGGCTACAGGACTGTGGTTATCCTGGGGCTGGTGCCACATGCTGGTTGGCATGGTTGGGGCCCAGGGGATACCATGGCTGGTGCCTGCTCACTATTGGGTGAAGCTGGGTCCTGGGGCCATTACTGGCTCACTGGCAGGCAGAACCATGTGCTGGAGTCTCTGGCAGGAGGAACCACTGGTGGGACGAGCTGAGTCCTGGGCACTCTGGCTGCAAGGCCTTGGTGTTCTGGATTTGGTGCCTGCAGCTGATGGGTAGAGCCCAGAGGGTTCTGGGGCTATTATAGACACATTAGTTGAGAAGAGCTGAGCCCCAGGATCAATGGCTGCAGGTCCCTGGGGGTCCTGTGTCTAGTGCATGCACGCTGGTATGTGAGGCTGGGTCCTGGGGTAGCTGTGGGCTCAGGAGGTCTTAAGGTAGCCTACCTGCTGGTGAGTGGGGCTGTGTCCCCATCCAGTTAGTTGCTTGGACTGAAGTGTCCCCAAACTGATGTCTATAGGCTGGTGGGTAGGGCTACCTGTAGCCTGGTGTTAATAAGCTAGAGGGTGGATTGATAATAAGCAAAATGGCACTTGTCAGTACCAGTGTCTACATGGTAGAATGAGCTCCCACAAGTGACTGCTGCCACTGTCTGTGTCCCAAGGGTGAGCTCCAGTTGCCTCCTGCCTTTCTGGAGACTCAAAGAGCAGCAAGTGGGTCTGACCCAAGCTCCTTTCAACTTACTTACTGCTCTTTCCTGGGTCCTAGAGTGTGTGAGGTTTTGTGTACACCCTTTAGGAGTGGTGTGTCTATTTTCCATAGCCCTCGGCATCTCCCAAAAGTAAGCCCTACTGGCCTTCAAAGCCAAACATTCTGGGGCTCATGTTCCTAATGTGAAACTCCTGGGCTGGGGAGTGTGATGTGGGGCTCAGACCTATTGCTTCTTAGGGAGAACCTCTGCAATTGTAATCAATCATCATCCTGTTTGTGGGTTGCCCAACCATGGGTACAGGTCTTGACTATACCATGACTTCGCCCCTCTTATCAATCAGTCTTGTGGTTCCTTCTTTATATCTTTAGTTGTAGAAGATCTCTTCTGTTAGATTCCAGTCTTTCTCAGCAGTAGTTGCTCTGTAAATACTTGTAATTTTGGTATGCCCATGAGAGGAGGTGAGCTCAGGATCTTGCTACTCTGCCATATTGACCAAGCTCTGCCAGTCTCTGTACTCTTTAACAACAATATCACTTGTGGTGCTTAGGAATTCCTGTGTCAGTAGGTTTTCCCAGATTTAATATGAAGGAGAGAAAATATTTTTTTAATTAGGTGTATTATATCTGAAAAGCAACAGCTAAAGACCTAAAGATGGACACATCATCAAATATACTTTGAAAAGGCAGCAGGTTTTTATAAAGGCTATTATAATAACCCTATGGTCCACAGCTTGCCTTGAGCACTACCTTCCAATTACCTAGTCTGTTTTTTCTATCTAGTTTTAAAAATATATCTTCACTAGTCCCTCTCTTCCAACCAAGGTGCTCAATAAATATTTGTTGAATGAGGGTAAAAAAAATAATTCAAGGGTTATGGAATAGCCTCATGAATTTTAAAGTTTTATTTCATTGATCTCTTTGAAAAGTCCTTTCTTAAGGACAACATAAGTGGCATTGGATTCAAATGAATGAGATTTGCTATTCCATGAAGAAACAAAGCAATGAACCCCATTTGTTTTCTCAATAAGATCTCAAGGATAAAGCCTTATTGTATATTGTATTAGAGTAATGCTAGCTACTGTAATCAGTACCTTGCAAATTAAGGTGTCCCAGAGTTGGCATTGGCCTGCTTATGTGTTGGCTGAGTCCTGACAAGGCAGGCTACAGGACTGTGGTTATCCTGGGGCTGGTGCCACATGCTGGTTGGCATGGTTGGGGCCCAGGGGATACCATGGCTGGTGCCTGCTCACTATTGGGTGAAGCTGGGTCCTGGGGCCATTACTGGCTCACTGGCAGGCAGAACCATGTGCTGGAGTCTCTGGCAGGAGGAACCACTGGTGGGACGAGCTGAGTCCTGGGCACTCTGGCTGCAAGGCCTTGGTGTTCTGGATTTGGTGCCTGCAGCTGATGGGTAGAGCCCAGAGGGTTCTGGGGCTATTATAGACACATTAGTTGAGAAGAGCTGAGCCCCAGGATCAATGGCTGCAGGTCCCTGGGGGTCCTGTGTCTAGTGCATGCACGCTGGTATGTGAGGCTGGGTCCTGGGGTAGCTGTGGGCTCAGGAGGTCTTAAGGTAGCCTACCTGCTGGTGAGTGGGGCTGTGTCCCCATCCAGTTAGTTGCTTGGACTGAAGTGTCCCCAAACTGATGTCTATAGGCTGGTGGGTAGGGCTACCTGTAGCCTGGTGTTAATAAGCTAGAGGGTGGATTGATAATAAGCAAAATGGCACTTGTCAGTACCAGTGTCTACATGGTAGAATGAGCTCCCACAAGTGACTGCTGCCACTGTCTGTGTCCCAAGGGTGAGCTCCAGTTGCCTCCTGCCTTTCTGGAGACTCAAAGAGCAGCAAGTGGGTCTGACCCAAGCTCCTTTCAACTTACTTACTGCTCTTTCCTGGGTCCTAGAGTGTGTGAGGTTTTGTGTACACCCTTTAGGAGTGGTGTGTCTATTTTCCATAGCCCTCGGCATCTCCCAAAAGTAAGCCCTACTGGCCTTCAAAGCCAAACATTCTGGGGCTCATGTTCCTAATGTGAAACTCCTGGGCTGGGGAGTGTGATGTGGGGCTCAGACCTATTGCTTCTTAGGGAGAACCTCTGCAATTGTAATCAATCATCATCCTGTTTGTGGGTTGCCCAACCATGGGTACAGGTCTTGACTATACCATGACTTCGCCCCTCTTATCAATCAGTCTTGTGGTTCCTTCTTTATATCTTTAGTTGTAGAAGATCTCTTCTGTTAGATTCCAGTCTTTCTCAGCAGTAGTTGCTCTGTAAATACTTGTAATTTTGGTATGCCCATGAGAGGAGGTGAGCTCAGGATCTTGCTACTCTGCCATATTGACCAAGCTCTGCCAGTCTCTGTACTCTTTAACAACAATATCACTTGTGGTGCTTAGGAATTCCTGTGTCAGTAGGTTTTCCCAGATTTAATATGAAGGAGAGAAAATATTTTTTTAATTAGGTGTATTATATCTGAAAAGCAACAGCTAAAGACCTAAAGATGGACACATCATCAAATATACTTTGAAAAGGCAGCAGGTTTTTATAAAGGCTATTATAATAACCCTATGGTCCACAGCTTGCCTTGAGCACTACCTTCCAATTACCTAGTCTGTTTTTTCTATCTAGTTTTAAAAATATATCTTCACTAGTCCCTCTCTTCCAACCAAGGTGCTCAATAAATATTTGTTGAATGAGGGTAAAAAAAATAATTCAAGGGTTATGGAATAGCCTCATGAATTTTAAAGTTTTATTTCATTGATCTCTTTGAAAAGTCCTTTCTTAAGGACAACATAAGTGGCATTGGATTCAAATGAATGAGATTTGCTATTCCATGAAGAAACAAAGCAATGAACCCCATTTGTTTTCTCAATAAGATCTCAAGGATAAAGCCTTATTGTATATTGTATTAGAGTAATGCTAGCTACTGTAATCAGTACCTTGCAAATTTTCAATGGCTTAACACAATAAAAGTTTATTCCTTGCTCATAAAAGAGACTAACAAACACTTCTGTTTCTCTTTGGCATGCAGGTTTCCTTCATGCAGTAATTCAAGGGCCAAGTCCCTACAGTCTTGTAGATCTGGCATGCCAGAGGGCTTTGGAGTCAGATAAGGGAAAAGAGGGAGAAAAGCCCTTTTTAAAACCCTGGCCCAGAGAATTATGCTGAGACAAGATGCTGGAGTAGAGGATGTGATCTGACCTCTTCTTATGGAAACACCAAAATCACAACTATCATCAACTGAACAACCATTGACAAAAAAAACCACTGGAACCTACCAGAAAAGATACCCTACATCCAAAGACAAAGAAGAGGCCACAACAAGATGGAAGGAGGGGTGCAATAGCAATAAAATCAAATCCCATAGCCACTGGTGACCCACAAACAGAAAAATAATTATACCACAGAATTTCTCCCACAGGAGTGAAAGTTCTGAGCCCCACATCAGGCTTCTCTGCCTGTGGGTCTGCCAGTGAGAGGAGGAGACCCCAGAGGCTCTAGCTTTGAAGGCCAGTGAGGTTTGATCACAGGAATTCCATAAAACTGAGGGAAATAGAAATTCCACCCTTGGAGGGTGCACACAAGTTCTCATGTGCACTAGAGCCCAGGGAAAAAAGCAGTGGCCTCATAAGAGACTGGGCCAGACCTACCTGCTAGTATTGGAGGGTCTCCTGCAAAGGTGGGGAGGTGGTGGCTGTGGCTCACTGCAGAGACAACTAAGTGAAGGGGAGATAGGCAATCTACCCAAAAAAAGAATTCAGAGTAGAGTAATGATAATAAAGATTACCCAAGATCTCAGAAAAAGAATAGAGGCACAGATCAAAAGATAGAAGAAATGTTTAATGAAGACCTAGAAGAACTAAAGAGAAAACAGAGCTGAACAATATAATAACAGAAATGAAAAATACACTAGAAGGAATCAATAGCAGAATAACAGAGGCAGAAGAAAGGATAAGTGAGCTGGGAGACAAAATGGTGGAAATAAGTGCCATGGAACAGAAGAATAAAGAAAAATAAATAAATAAGGACAGTCTAAGAGATCTCTGGGACAACATTAAATACACCAACATTCATATTATAGCAGTCCCAGAAGGAGAAGAGAGAAAGGACCTGGGAAAATATTTGAAGAGACAATAGCTGAAAACTTCCCTAACATGGGAAAGGAAACAGCCACCCAAGTTCAGGAAGTGCAGAGAGTCCCAGGCAGGATAAACCCAAGGAGGAACATGCTGAGACACACAGTAAGCAAACTGACGAAAATTAAAGATAAAGAAAAAATATTAAAAGCAACAAATAACATACAAAGGAACTCCCGCTGAGGCCATCAGCTGATTTTTCAGCAGAAACTCTGGAGGCCAGAAGGGAGTGGCACAATATATTTAAAGTGATGAAAGGGAAGAGCCCACGACCAAGAATACTCTACCCAGCGAGGCTCTCATTCAGATTTGATGGAGAAATCAAAAGCTTTACAGACAAGCAAAAGCTAAGAGAATTCAGCACCACCAGATCAGTTTTGCAACAAATGCTAAAGGAACGTCTCTAGGCAGAAAAGAAAACTCCACAACTAGAAACAAGAAAATTACAAATGCGGACTTCCCTGGTGGCACAGTGATTAAGAATTCACCTGCCAAGGCAGGGGACATGGGTTCGAGCCCTGGTCCAGGAAGATCCCACATGCAGTGAAGCAATTAAGCCCTTGTGCCACAACTACTGAAGCCCGCGGGCCTAGAGCCCATGGTCCGCAACAAGCCACCACAATGAGAAGCCCATGCACTGCAACAAAGAGTAGCCCCTGCTTGCCGCAACTAGAGAAAGCCAGCGTGCAGCAACAAAGACCCAACACAAGCAAAAATAATTAAAAAATAAAATGAGTCTTAGAATTAAAAAAAAATTATGAATGGAAAACTCACTGGTAAAGGCAAACATACAGTAAAAGTAAGATATCATAACCAGCAATTGTGAGAAAAGGAGAGCACAAATGCAGGATATTGTAAATGCATTTGAAATTAAAAGACCAGAAACTTAAAACAATCTTGTTTATATATACGTGGTAAACTGCAAACTGAAAATCTACAATAGGTACACACACACACACACACAAAAAGGAATCAAAAGACAACACTAAAGTTAGTCATCAAATCACAAGAGAACAAAAGTGGAAGGGAAGAAAAAACACCTACCAAAAAAATCCAAAACAATTAACAAAATGGCAATAAGAACATATATATTGATAATTACCTTAAACGGATTAAATGCTCCAACCAAAAGACAAAGACTGGATGAATGGATATAAAAACAAGACCTGTATATGCATTATTTACAAGAGACCCACTTCAGACCTAGGGACACATACAGACTGAGAGTGAGGGGATGGAAACAAGTATTTCATGCAAATGGAAATCAAAAGAAAGCTGAAGTAGCAATACTCATATCAGACAAAATGGACTTTAAAATAAAGACTGTTACAGGAGACAAAGACGAACAATACATAATGACCAAGAACTCAATCCAAGAAGAAGATATAACTATTATAAATATATATGCACCCAATATAGAAGCACCTCAATATATAAGGCAAATACTAACAGCCATAAAAGGAGAAATCAACAGTAACAAAATAATAGTGGGGGACGTTAACACCCCACTTTCATCAGTGGACAGATCATCCAGACAGAAAATCAGCAAGGAAACACAGGCCTTAAATGACACATTAGACAGATGGACTTAACTGATATATAGAACATTACATCCAAAAGCAGCAGAGTACATATTCTCAAGTGCACATGGAACATTCTCCAGGATTGATCACATGCTGGGCCTCAAAGCAAGTCTCAGTAAATTTAAGAAAATTGAAATCACATCAAGCATCTTTTCTGACCACAAT
This sequence comes from Physeter macrocephalus, assembly GCF_002837175.3. Taxonomy (NCBI): domain Eukaryota; kingdom Metazoa; phylum Chordata; class Mammalia; order Artiodactyla; family Physeteridae; genus Physeter; species Physeter macrocephalus. The sequence continues at coordinate 133,342,302 of NC_041217.1, read as the reverse complement.
GCTATCAGAAGATTATAAGGAAACAATAGCAAAGATCAATAAAACTAAAAGCTGGTTCTTTGAGAGGATAAACAAAATTGATAAACCATGAGCTAGAGTCATCAAGAAAAAAAGGGAGAAGGCTCAAAACAATACAATTAGAAATGAAAAAGAAGTTACAATTGACATCACAGAAATAAAAAGGATCATAAGAGACTACTAAAAGCAACTATATACAAATAAAATGAACAACTTAGAACAAATGGACAAATTCTTAGAAAGGTACAATCTCCCAAGACTAAACCATGAAGAAATAGAAAATATGAACAGGCCAATCACAAGTACTAAAATTGAAGCTGTGTTTAACAATCTTCCAACAAACAAAAGTCCAGTTTGCTTCACAGGCGAATTCTATCAAACATTCAGAGAAGAGTTAACACCTATCCTTCTGAAACAATTCCAAAAAATTGCAGAGGAAGAAACACTGCCAAACTCATTCTATGAGGCCACCATCACCCTAATAGCAAAACTACAAAAAAAGATACCACAAAAAAGAAAATTACAAAACCATAATTCAGAAAGAGTCATGTACCACAATGTTCATTGCAGCTCTATTTACAATAGCCAGGTCCCGCTGAGGCCATCAGCTGATTTTTCAGCAGAAACTCTGGAGGCCAGAAGGGAGTGGCACAATATATTTAAAGTGATGAAAGGGAAGAACCCACGACCAAGAATACTCTACCCAGCGAGGCTCTCATTCAGATTTGATGGAGAAATCAAAAGCTTTACAGACAAGCAAAAGCTAAGAGAATTCAGCACCACCAGATCAGTTTTGCAACAAATGCTAAAGGAACGTCTCTAGGCAGAAAAGAAAACTCCACAACTAGAAACAAGAAAATTACAAATGCGGACTTCCCTGGTGGCACAGTGATTAAGAATTCACCTGCCAAGGCAGGGGACATGGGTTCGAGCCCTGGTCCAGGAAGATCCCACATGCAGTGAAGCAATTAAGCCCTTGTGCCACAACTACTGAAGCCCGCGGGCCTAGAGCCCATGGTCCGCAACAAGCCACCACAATGAGAAGCCCATGCACTGCAACAAAGAGTAGCCCCTGCTTGCCGCAACTAGAGAAAGCCAGCGTGCACAGGCCAATATCACTGATGAACATAGATGTAAAAATCCTCAACAAAATATTTATACTAGCAAACTGAATCCATTAAAAGGATTATACACCATGACCAAGTAGGATTGGATGCAAAGATTTTTCAATATCCACAAATCAATCAGCATGATACACCACACCAAAACAAGCCACCACAATGAGAAGCCCATGCACTGCAACAAAGAGTAGCCCCTGCTTGCCGCAACTAGAGAAAGCCAGCGTGCAGCAACAAAGACCCAACACAAGCAAAAATAATTAAAAAATAAAATGAGTCTTAGAATTAAAAAAAAATTATGAATGGAAAACTCACTGGTAAAGGCAAACATACAGTAAAAGTAAGATATCATAACCAGCAATTGTGAGAAAAGGAGAGCACAAATGCAGGATATTGTAAATGCATTTGAAATTAAAAGACCAGAAACTTAAAACAATCTTGTTTATATATACGTGGTAAACTGCAAACTGAAAATCTACAATAGGTACACACACACACACACACAAAAAGGAATCAAAAGACAACACTAAAGTTAGTCATCAAATCACAAGAGAACAAAAGTGGAAGGGAAGAAAAAACACCTACCAAAAAAATCCAAAACAATTAACAAAATGGCAATAAGAACATATATATTGATAATTACCTTAAACGGATTAAATGCTCCAACCAAAAGACAAAGACTGGATGAATGGATATAAAAACAAGACCTGTATATGCATTATTTACAAGAGACCCACTTCAGACCTAGGGACACATACAGACTGAGAGTGAGGGGATGGAAACAAGTATTTCATGCAAATGGAAATCAAAAGAAAGCTGAAGTAGCAATACTCATATCAGACAAAATGGACTTTAAAATAAAGACTGTTACAGGAGACAAAGACGAACAATACATAATGACCAAGAACTCAATCCAAGAAGAAGATATAACTATTATAAATATATATGCACCCAATATAGAAGCACCTCAATATATAAGGCAAATACTAACAGCCATAAAAGGAGAAATCAACAGTAACAAAATAATAGTGGGGGACGTTAACACCCCACTTTCATCAGTGGACAGATCATCCAGACAGAAAATCAGCAAGGAAACACAGGCCTTAAATGACACATTAGACAGATGGACTTAACTGATATATAGAACATTACATCCAAAAGCAGCAGAGTACATATTCTCAAGTGCACATGGAACATTCTCCAGGATTGATCACATGCTGGGCCTCAAAGCAAGTCTCAGTAAATTTAAGAAAATTGAAATCACATCAAGCATCTTTTCTGACCACAATGCTATCAGAAGATTATCATTAATTTGAAAGAGTTGAGATTAGAAATCAACTACCAAACAAAAATGTAAAAATACAGACACATGGAGGCTAAACAATACACTACTAAACAACAAATGGATCACTGAAGAAATCAAAGAAGAAATAAAAAAACACCTAGAGACAAATGAAAACAAAAGCACAATGATCCAAAATCTATGGGACACAACAAAAGCAGTTCTAAGAGGGAAGTTTATGGCAATACGATCTTACCTCAGGAAACAAGAAAAATCTCAAACAACCTAACCCTACACCTAAAGCAACTAGAGAAAGAAGAACAAACAAAATCCAAAGGTAGCAGAAGGAAAGAAATCATAAAGATCAGAGCAGAAGTAAATGAAATA
>NC_041217.1:133337339-133338947 GCF_002837175.3 Physeter macrocephalus | reverse complement strand
AGGGGTGGGATAGGGAGGGTGGGAGGGAGACGCAAGAAGGAGGAGATATGGGGATATGTGTATATGTATAGCAGATTCACTTTGTTCTACAGCAGAAACTAACACACCATTGTAAAGCAATTATACTCCAATAAAGATGTTAAAAATAAATAAATCACTAGCACACAGAATAAAAGAGAAAATGCTGTTGACAAAATTCAAACCTGTTTATGATAAAAACTCTCCAGAAAGTGGGCACAGAGGGAAAGTACCTCAACATAATAAAGGCCATATATGACAAACCTACAGCTAACATCATATTCAATGGTGAAAAGCCAAAAGCATTTCCTGAAAGATCAGGCAAAAGACAATGATTCCACTATTGCCACTTTTATTCAACATAGTTTTGGAAGTCCTAGCCACAGCAATCAGAGGAGGAAAAGAAATAAAGGGAATCCAAATTGGAAAAGAAGAAGTAAAACTTTCACTGTCTGCAGATGGCATGATGCTCTACATAGAAAATCCTAAAGATGATACCAGAAAACTACCAGAGCTCATTAATGAATTCAGTAATATTGCAGGATACAAAATAAATACACAGAAATCTGTTGCATTTCTATACACTAACAATGAAAGATCAGAAAGAGAAATTCAAGAAACAATCCCATTTACCATCGCAACAAAAAGAATAAAATACATAGGAATAAACCTACCTAAGGAGGCAGAAGACCTGTACTCCAAAAACTACAAGATGCTTTTGAAAGAAATTGAAGATGACACAAACAGGTGGAAAGATATACCATGTTCTTGGATTAGAAGAGTCAATATTGTCAAAAAGACTATACTACTCAAGGCAATCTATAGATTGAATGCAATCCATATCAAATTACCAATGGCATTTTTTACAGAACTAGAACAAAAATATCTTAAAATTTGTATGGGGACAGAAGAATAGCCAAAGCAATCTTGAGAAAGAAAAACGGAGCTGGAGGAATCAAGCTCTCTGACTTCAGACTATACTACAAAGCTGCAGTAATCAAAACAGTATGGTGCTGGCACATAAACAGAAATATAGATCAATGGAACAGGTTGGAAGCCCAGAAATAAACCCATGCACCTATGGTCAATTAACCTACAACAAAGGAGGCAAGAAAATACAGTGGAGAAAAGACAGTCTCTTCAGTAAATGGTGCTGGGAAAACTGAACAGCTATATGTAAAAAAATGAAATTAGAACATTCTTCAACACCGTACACAAAAATAAACGCAAAATGGATTAAAGACCTAAATGTAAAATCAGATACTATAAAACTCTTAGAGGAAAACATAGGCAGAACACTCACATTAATCTCATCATAATCTTTTTTGATCCATCTCCTAGTCACGGAAATAAAAAAAAAAATGGAACAAATTAAACTAGAAAGCTTTTGCACAGCAAAGGAAACCATAAACAACATGAAAAGACAACCCACAGAATGGGAGAAAATATTTGCAAACAATGTGACTGACAAGGGATTAATCTACAAAATTTACAAACAGCACATGTGGCTTAATATCAAAAGAACAAGGGCTTCCCTGGTGGCGCAGTGGTTGCGCGTCTGCCTGCCGATGCAGGGGAACCGGGTTTGCG
>NC_041217.1:133295230-133337315 GCF_002837175.3 Physeter macrocephalus | reverse complement strand
GTGAGCCACGGCCGCTGAGCCTGCGCGTCCGGAGCCTGTGCTCCGCGACGGGAGAGGCCACAACAGAGGGAGGCCCGCATACCACAAAAAAAAAAAAAAAAAAAAGAACAAGCAACCCAATCAAAAAAAAGGTGGAAAATCTAAAGAGACATTTCTCCAAAGAAGATATACAGATGACCAAGAGGTACATGAAAAGATGCTCAACATCACTAATTATTAGAGAAATGCAAATCAAAACTAAAATGAGTTATCACCTCACACCAGTCAGAATGGCCATCATCAAAAAGTCTACAAAGAATAAATGCTGGAGAGGATATGGAGAAAAGGGAACCCTTCTACAGTTTTGGTGGGAATGTAACTTAGTGCAGCCACTATGAAGAACAGTATGGAAGTTCCTTAAGAGACTAAAAATAGAGGTACCATATGATCCAGTATTCTCACTCCTGGGCATATATCTGGAGAAAAACATGTTTCAAAAGTATACATGCACCCCAATGTTCATTACAGTGTTGTTTACAATAGCCAAGACATGGAAGGAACATAAGTGTCCACTGACCGATGAATGGGTAAAGAAGATGTGGTACATATATACAATGGAATATTACTCAACCATTAAAAAGAATGAAATAATGCCATTTGCAGCAACATGGATGGACCTTGAGATTATCATACTAAGTGAATTAAGTCAGACAGAGAAAGACAAATATCATGATATCGCTTATCATATGAGTGGAATCTTTAAAAAAAATAATACAAGTGAACTTACTTACAAAACAGAAAAAGACTCACAGACTTAGAGAATGAACTTAATGGCTACCGGATGGGGGCAAGGCTTGGGGGGAGGGATAGACCGGGAAGTCGGGATTGACACGTACACATTGCTATATTTAAAATAGATAGCCAACAAGGATCTACTGTATAGCACAGGGAACTCTGCTCAATACTCTGTAATAATCTAAATGGGAAAACAATTTGAAAAAGAATAGATACATGGATATGTATAACGAAATCACTTTGCTGTACACCTGAAACTAACACAACATTGTTAATCAACTATATGCCAATATAAAATAAAAATTAAAACAACAAAAAACAACAACAACGAAAAACCCTGGCCCAGAGCAATACACATCCCCTACACTCACATACCACTAGAGAGTTGTAGCTCATGGCCAGTTCATACAAGTACAGTTGAAAAATAAAATCCCTGGTGGGGCAGCTGCCTCCCAACAACAACTGCACACTATAGAAGGGAAAATACTCCTTTCTGGCAGACTCTGCCATTCCTTTATCCCCTACATATGCCTAGATTCCCCAGAGAGAATGGAACTTATCACCTATTCCAGGAAGTTTATTATATTCTTCTTGTATGTAATCTCACTTAATCTTTTCAAAAGCTCTGTGAATTATTATCCTGACTTACCAGAAAAAGAAATTGAGACTCCAAGGAAGGAAATGACTAGCCCAAGGTGATGAAGCTGGTTGATGATAGGACATGGATTTAAATCTAGGACAGTCTGTCTAGGTTTAATATAACACATCTGTGCACTGAACCAAAAGAGGATTCATATTACCAAGGATTTGCATATTTCTTCAAAAGAATCTGAGTTTTAGCTGAATCAATCCTTTATATTATTGGGTTGGACTAATCTTTAAAATATATTTGAGAGTTTTTTTTTCCCTTTTGATTAGTGGGTGAGAGCCTAGGGGTTAAGTTACTTATAGATAAAATAAGTTAAATGAGTTAATCTTCTGCTCTCTCCTTCCCTTTGTCTCTGTATCGCTCTCTTTTTTCTATGTGTCACCTTTAGTCACTTCTACTAAAGAATGGCTTCCTCATATGATTCCATTTATATAAAATGTCTAGAATAGGCCAAATCACAGAGATAAAAAGAGTGGTTTACAGGGGCTAGGGGAAATGGAAAAGACTGCTAATGAGTACAAGATTTCATTTTGGCATGATAAAAATATTCTAGAATTAGGGGTAATGGGTATATAACTCTGAATATACTAAAACTCACTGAACTGTAGAGTTTAAAATGTGAACTGTATGGTATGTGAATTATACTTCAATAAAGCTATTATTAAAAAACAAACAAGGTTGCAAACAACAGCATTATCTCCAGGTCAAGGTAAACGGCCTCTGGCAAATTCCAGGCATCATATACTGTGGCTCTGGCCACCAGAAGCTAACTCTCTCCCATATGCAATTCAAACAAACAGAATAAAACACATTCAAATGGAGAAAAACTATTACAGCCCAGTTTAGATCAGGAGCCCATTTCTAGACCTGCCCTTTGGGCAAAGGGACATGATCATACAACACAGATAAGACCATGGGGTCTCACTTATGTGAATGGGACTACTCTGAGAGAATGGAGGTATCACTGTAGATCAATCAGATACCAAAGACGTATCTAATATATACCAGGCTCTGTAGGATATATTTATTTATGATAACAAACACATAGGTTTAAATATTCTCAAGATCTTAGGCCATCGTCGCATATACCTAAACTTTTAGAGAATCAGCATATGAAAAGCTACATGAGCACTGGACTCAGACACATCAGTTTTAGAATCCTACCACTGACAAATTCTGCGTCACCAGACAAGTCACATCAATCCACACATGCCGTCCAATTTTATTTCTGTAATTGTAATAACAATATGTCTATCACTGGGCCATTACGTATCATTGGGTAAGTAAAAAGATGTACGCAAAGCACTTAGCACAGAGTCTATGAATATAGCCTATACATATAGTAGGTACTTCGTAAATATTAAGGAAGCAATGCTGCACTAATTGGTACCAGCAATGGTGAAGCAATCTGTGTAACCAATTCCAAACAGTGATCACACATGGAACGCTTAAAAGAAAAAAGAATGGCCCCAGGAGTGGCTTCTCTCCTTTGCGTTCCTGACCAGTTGATTAAGGCACTTAACAGTCACTGGCATTTGCAACATCTGCAGCAGTACACTATAAGGGTGTTACAAATAATAGCAATAATCTGTCACAGTCTCACATTTGGCCAAATATTGCTATTTACTAGTCTCTATTTTGTTAATCCCTTCACCCAGAGAAACCCTGTTTATGCTTCAAGACTGAACTCATGTGTCACTCCCTCTCTGAGACCTTTGGTGACCTTGCCACTACTCCAGGCAGAGTTAACCATCCCCTCCTCTGTTTTCATCTAGTAATATGGTCATACTTCTAGCACAGTATTAAACACCTCAATAGATTTCATGCATCATCCCCCATGAGAATGCAGGTTCTAAGCCAGTAGGCTAGACCCCAGCACAGCATCTAGGAAATGGTAGATGTTCAAGAACAATTAGTTGAATGTAAGAATAAGAAACACATAAAGGAACAGTGTGTGGCACCCAGGAACAGCACACAAGTTGTTAGGTTCAATTAAAATGGGTTATCACAAAGGACGTATGAATTAGCTAGGGCTGGAAATTTATTCTCATTTACAAAAAAAGTCAGAGAGAGATTAAGTGACTTGCACAAAGAAACATATTAAGGAAATTATAAACCTGAGTCCACCAAGGAAATGTGCCTTCTGATTTCTAGTTTAATGCCTTTTCCATTTCACCACACTGCCTCAAATTTTAAAAGAAAAAAAGAGTTCAAGAACAAAACTAAGAATCAGATTAATGGTTGATTGTTATGGTTCCTTCCTTGTGTCATTTATTATCAAATGAGCCTAAACAGTTGCCGTTAAAATTACCACTTCTCTCATAGCCTTTGCCTCTTCTGGAATACATTAGTGAGGATGGGTGTTTCTTATACAAAACCTCACAGCTTTGAGGAGAAAGGCTGTCCTGGATTCATGCTGATCATTAGGTGGATGCTGTGACTTGACCAAGGTGCATCGCTCATCAGAATAGGCTAAAGACTAGGACCCATATCTCTAGCCTTCCGAAACAGTGTTCTCCTTCTAATATACAAGAGTAGCCATCATAAACTGAAAGATGCACACCTATAACTAAATGGCAGTCTTTTATAAGAATTAAAGAAGTAATAAGTAAAAATGGAAATACAATTTCAAATGCAGTGAATTCCATTTTTTACTTCTTACCTAGATGATTGGTAGAAATGTCTATAGCTATAATGATCTTACAACAATTTGTTTCAAGTAGGAGGCCTCCAGTTTTAATCAAATTTGCAGATATTCTTTGGCCTATATATCTATAAACTAGTTGAGGACTAAACTTTCAATTATTTGTCCGTAGTTCTAATACTTTGGAAAATGCTTTCTGATCTTGGCATTCATTTTCCATCATAAAGCTGACATTTTTAACTTGAAGTTTTTTACTGAATGCTTTCAGAGAATTAGCAAACAGCTTTTCCCATCAAGTTGCTTATAACTACAGTGTCTCATTAATCATCACTATTCCCTTGTGACAATGAAAACCTGAAAAATATCTCCCTATTTGGCTGATGACTAACCAGAAGAAAGGAAATGTAAACCTTTACAGACACCACAACGCCTAAGTATTTCATCGTTACTATATCATTTAATCAGCACATTACCACAAGATGAATATAATTATGCTTGTTTTACTGATAAGAAACTGAGACTCATAGAACCTAAATGACTTTTATACCTCATAATCCAAAAAGAGTTTAGGGACCTTTCTACTATATCACAATGAGAGCTTGTCTTATAATGTAAGACAAGAGCAGAGACAAAAACAGACTAAATAATCCCACCATAAACAATCTACTCTCTCATCTCCAGTTATTCCCCAGTGGCAATTTTTCAGTATTTTTCTAGCAGTGAACTTGATGAATAGTAATTCATCAAATTTTTGCCCTATGCCATTCATTCACTCATTCAACAAATATTGAGTGTGTTACTATGTGCCAGCACTGGAGGGAAAGACAGTTTTTAAAAAATGAAAAGTCAACATATGATAAAAGGGAATCTTCTGATGTGAATACATTCCCAGATGCTGTCAGAAACGCTATGCAAAAACTGTATCTTAGCACATTCCCTCTTAAAGATTCATGTCAGAATATTGATTCTGACAGAGCCCACATTATCATTGTTGACAAATTTGATAAAGCAAAAATGAGCCATGTTTTAAAAGCATCTTAAATGTCTAATGTATATTTAAAAGGAAAAAACATGCCTCAAACTTAATTAGTGATACTAACTTGGCAACTTATTACCAAATGTCAGCTGAAAATGCATTCACCCGTTCATCCCTTCATTCTACTAACCATCATTCAGTGATTTAACTGCTAATAACGATAATAACTGCTAATCCTTCCTGAAGTTTTCTGTGCACCAGACATTGTTCTAAATGCTTAAATATATTACCTCATGGAATTCTTGGAAATCTCTAAGTACTATTATTATCTCTACTTTAGAGATAACATACAGGCTAAGTAACTTACCCAAGATCACACATTGGCAAAAATGGCAGTAGTTTGGTTCCAGGATACTCTAAACCTCTATATCACCCTGTTTTTTGAAGGTTGATTAATAGCTACTTACATCAGGCACTGGGCTAAATTAAAGGGAAACCACAATGAGGAAGACAAGCATGCTTCCTGTCTTCAGGCACCTGCCATTCCTCAGAGGAGGAAGAGAATCTACAAGCAAGTACACACAATGTAACAAGTGTTACAACAGAGGAAATACAAGGTAGAGTACAGGAACATATATTGAGGAAAGAATTGTTGTCCAGAAGATCTATGGGAGGACAAATGAGTATTATAACAGTGATATGATAGCCTTCCACATGATAGGCATGCAGGTAAATAGTAAATTAGATAATTACTTAGACCCACGCTAGGGGCCAGGCTGTGCTCAGTATAATCCAGCAGTGAAGAAAAGAGAGAGATACTAGTGCCAAATGATAGGGCAGGCTGTTGTCTTAGCACTATTTATGGAGGAGTTGTGTTGTGATATGGGGAACAGGAAGTGTGGGATGGGGATGCAGAGGAAGGAAGCCTGCAGTTGTAGAACCAGAAGAATGGAACCAAAGGATGAGAGGCAGATGAGAGTTAGCAAAGTGTCACAAAACAGAGTGAATCAGCAGAAAGAGGGAGTGCTTTATCATTAAAATTGTTAGTGTTAAACTTCTGCTGGGATATTTCTTGTATTCTTTCTCAAATAGGATTCTTCACAGGACTTCAAGAAACATACTAGGTTGGACAATAATAATCTTACAAAGGTTTTTTTTTTGTGTGTGTATATATGTGTGTGTATATGTGCCTTTTCTTCCATAATTTCCCGAAGCTACCATCTTCCTTCCACATTCACACTGGTATCTCTTAATATAACTGATTTAATCCTACAGTCGTAGAATGGAATAGTTGGAAGGGAGCATGTGGCCTAGTTCCTATACTTTATAAATGATGACAAAGGAAATACAAAAAGTCTACACCAAACCAGAAACTCTACAATGTGGTTTCTGAAGGAAATAAAAAAGCAGCATTATGGACTGGATTATGCTCCCTCCAATTTACATATTGAATCCCTAAACCGCAGTGCCTCAGAATGTGACTATATTTGAAGATAGGGCTTTTAAAGAGTGATTAAGTTAAAAATGAGTCTGCTAAGGTGAGCTAATCCAATTTCCTTATAAGAGAAGGAAATTTGGATACAAGAAGAAACCCCAGGAATACATATGCATAGAGGAAAGACAGTTTGAGGACACAGTGAGAAAGATGGTCATCTATAAGCCAAGGAAAGAGGCCTAGTAGATGCCAACTCTGCTGGCACCTTTCAGCCCCCAGAACTGTGAGAAAATAAATTGTTGTTTAAGCCACTCAGTCTGTGGTATTTTGTTATGGCAGCCTGAGCAGCAAACTAACACAGGAATACTCTTATATTCAAACCCATAAACTCTCTCTCCTTCCCTCTCTCTCTCTCTCTCTCTCTGGTTTAAGAAGAATTTTCATGCATATTACTGTATTTGACCTTCACAGCACCCTTGTTAAGAAGGCAGGGCAATGATTAACCTCACTACCTGGATAATGCAACTGAGTCTTGAGTTCATAAATTACTCAGAGATACTACTAAAAATAGCTGAACTAGAATAATTTCAAGCCTAGTGCCCTCTAAACGTTAACGTGCCCTCTATCTCTAAGCACCACAGATACTTGTGGATTGAATGGCATAAATATGAAAAACAAAATGGGAATACATATTCAATTGGCTAGTAAAGTGAATCCAAATAGATAGATAACACATAAGTGCAACCATAGAAAGACAGTAAAATAATACCAAAAACCTAAAGCTTACTAATCCCAAGCATTGGCAATCTTATTTTGCCAGGGGTCTTCCAGGTCCCACTTTCTATCTTCAAAAACAGGAAGAAAGGGTATTTTCTAATCATTAGCAAGATCTAATATTGTATTCCTGCTCCTCCTAGTTTTCATGTGTTGTGATTTTTTTTTTATGGGGTGGGCACCAAGGCTTGAGAACTCTCTGAAATATGGCAGCTCCAATGCACTAGAGATTTGTGGTCCTCATTGGAGTCCATATCTAAGGGTGGGTCAATGTCCCGCTGATAAGTTCAAAGATCAGCATCTTTACCAGTAGTGCTGGCCTTTCGTCTTTGGGAAAGAAGGTGATAGCGTATGTGTGCCAAGCCTTGTGCGTCTTATCATAGATGCCAAGGCAGCCACTTACTAGGTCACTCGTGTGGCTCCATCTTTAATGCTTCTAACTGTGAACATGAAGCTTGCCTCCTGTACATAAATCCATGATGAAAAAGACCATATGCTGTTATATATCAACATAAATTTCCCAAGCAAATGTTCATATCTTTGCAGACACAAGGCTTCTGTTCCTCCATCCACAGTAGGGAAATAATATTTTTATACAGGCATACGGTAATAAGACCCAGTTACCTTCAAATTCTTACACTTGCAGCTCACTGCCAACTGTTTCCTGCTCTACCACCAACAGGTGCTATAACGTAAACCATTTCAGTGAGGAGACCTGCACCTAAAACGCTGTGAGCGGGTGATCTCTCAAAAAGCAACTCTTCTTTTAGAAGAAATAACAGCTTCTCATAAATATCCCAGCCCTTTAATGATATGCTGGAAAGGTTGTGCCAGAAGACTCCTATACTTGAATTATGTAAAACAGCAAATAGCTTCAAACGTAGTTTATTGCTCAGCTCTGTCTCAAGTTAGACCTGACTGAAGTACATGGAGGCATATTTAGCCAAATCCGAAAGATAACATCAGAATCATATCTTTTGTGCATCCCAGATTGTTCCATGTGTTCAAGGGGAGGGTGCAGAGATGGCATAAGCAATGTAATAGTGCTAAAAATTTTTGACTTTAGAAGTCATGTGTTCTAGTCATTTACTAGCCATATGAACCATTACTAAGTCACTTAACCCCCTTGTTCCTCTTTTTTTCCATCTTTAGAGTGGGAATGGTAATAGCACCTCAATTTGTTTCACGTGTCCTAAATCATTTCTAGTTTATATAGCATCTCATCTCAGAAGTCAACTCTTCTTTTAGAACAGCTATTATCATCCTAACTAGATGATATCTGATGAAGGTATGAGGATCGAGGACTCTTATACATTGTATGTATAAGGTATGTTGGTTTTGTATGTATGAAAGAGCCTCCATATACATGGAAATGTTCTAGAAGGAGTGCGCCTGGGGTGTTTTGAGCAGAATGGAGTTTAAACTTTTAAACTGTTCACATATCCTTTTGAATATGCATGACTTTTTAATGATCAAAATGTTAGTCCTACTATAGGTAAAGCTGTAATTGAGAAAATGGTTTGAACTTGAGGGCAAAATGGAAATGGAGAGAAGAAAAGCACAAGACTGCTTCCCAATATTTATGGGAGGGAAGTGACTCCTATTTTATGGGCAGAAGCAGGAAAAAAGAGAAGGAAAAATATTGTTTCCCATAGTTGCTGAAGTTTTGTTTCCTCAGCTCATTGATCTTGACACTCATACCCAGGTCAATGCCTAGTAGACGGTCCTGCTTGGAGGCAGAGGCCTGCCATTCAGTAAGACAATAATACTCTTATAGTGGTTCCCCCATCAAGGGCAACCTCTGCTCCTGGGATGGTGGGCAATTTGGCTTTTATCCCCAGAAGCAGGGCTGACCATTGTGCTTGTTCTCATCCATGTGAACTGGGCTCCCACGCCCAATCTATACACCCTACACAGCAGCCTTCCAACCAGAAGCCTCAATGGATATGCATCAGTATAATTTATCAGTTTCACTGACCAAAGGCCACACTGTGCCCCGGGTTGGAACTACACTCCCTATTCTGAGTCCCATTTTAAATTATGTACAGGCACATTGTCTGATATACACTGATATAGTGTCTGATATATCTCTGATATAACCAGAGGTTATGTAATGCGTCCAAGTGACAGCAAAAAACTATAAAAATTAATGCAGTGCCAGCAATGCAAAAAGGTCCCCAATTTGGACAATATGAATCAATCATTAAATTCACAGAGTGAAAGGGAATTCCAGAAATTAAATTACTATTTTCATTACAGTTCAAAAGAATTCAAGTCCAAAAGGATTCCTCTCCTAAATTTATTTTTCTGTTCAGTCTCAATCCACTGGGGCAGAATCATTTCTTCAGTAGCTGCAGTTTGCAAAGCTTACATTACAACCCCAAGTTTCTAATAAGCCTCACCTTTCAGAATCTAAAGCCTTAATAAAGATTATTTAAGCACCAGAATAGCATCTAAGAATTTTTTAAATCCCTCATGCAAATCCTCAGTCCTATAACAGTTATCCCAAGCAAAATTACATTGACAGAGCTCGATACATAGTACATTTCAGAACCACATGACTATCAACAGCCAAAGACCATGGTAGACATTTGGTTTTATTGCACGGAGGACAGGAAACCGTATGTAGCCCATGAGGAGGAGGAGGAGGGTGGGAACTGAGAGACAGAGACAGAGAGACAAAAGACAGAGAGGTGTTTTATTTTTATAATATTAAAACAAAATGAAAACTGGTTTTAAAATGTGAATCTAAACTTACCAATAAGTGATTCCTAAGTGATATCAAAATGGTCAATAAGTTGTGAAATTGGAAATTTAAATAAACTTGAATTTCAGACAATTTGGAAGATTTCCTGGCTGATTGATTTTCTTGAACTCCAGAGTGCCTAGAAAAGTGTTGTCACATATTATATTAGATACAATTTAATATTGTCTGCAAAAAGCCTTGCAACAGCATAGTACAGGGAGATCAGCTCAGTGCTTTGCAATGACCTAGAGGAGTGGGATGGTGAGGATGGGAGAGAGGCTCAAGAGGGAGGGGATATGGGGACACGTGTATGCATATGGCTGATTCGCTTTGTTGTGCAACAGAAATTAACACAGTATTGTGAAGCAATTATACTCCAATAAAGATCTATTAAAATAAAAAAGAATATACCTGTAGATTAACAGCTTCTTCACACCATTAGGATCTAGTCCAAAATCCTTAACATACTTATTAACCAAGTTGAACAACAGCCAAATCCTTGAAGTTGAGAATCTTCAACATGGTCACTAACTTTCCAGGCTCGCATGTCCCTCACTATCTGCTCTTCGAATGTACTGTGCTCAGTATCAGACCTTCTAACCTGTTTCTGAAGTATCATCATGTGTGAGGCATTTTGACAAATGCTTTTATATATTACTCTATTTACTCTTGATAGTTATCCTCTGGGATGAGTCTGAATATCCTCCTTTACCAATGAGGAAACAGGCTCAGAGAATAAACTGACTGCCTAAGACCACACAGCTGATAAGGAAAGGTGTGAGAATTTGAACCCAGAGTTAGAAATGAATTGAAAGCCCACTCTCATAACCATTTTGCTACCCTATAGTGGGCTATAATAGTTGAGGTTTGACAACAAAACTTCTGTTCCCTCTAAAATATAACTATGTCTCTCAGGTCATAAACTATACATGTTAATTGTACTTAATTATAGCTGTATAGTGCTTCCCATGTAGAATGGAAAGAAGTATTTCAATTTCTGGCAATATAGTAGAATAGATAAACTGAAAATACCATTACTACAGAATACCTTGATACTCCCTTGAGTAAGGGAGCAAAGGATGCTTTAAGTTAGTTGCTGAGTCTGGCAATAATGTGTAGAAGGAGTTGGAGTAGGATCAAACAGGATAAAAATAATCTTACCACGAAATATTTTTCTTTGTTTTCCAATTACATAGACCTAGAATGTTTTCCAAA
This sequence comes from Physeter macrocephalus, assembly GCF_002837175.3. Taxonomy (NCBI): domain Eukaryota; kingdom Metazoa; phylum Chordata; class Mammalia; order Artiodactyla; family Physeteridae; genus Physeter; species Physeter macrocephalus. The sequence continues at coordinate 133,326,102 of NC_041217.1, read as the reverse complement.
CTTTCCAGGCAATCTCACAATTAGAAAATGGTATATATAAATTTATGCATGTGTATGTGTATGTACATGTGCAGCTCATCTTTTAAGCAAAGTTTCCTTTATTTTTTTAAACATCTTTATTGGAGTATAATTGCTTTACAATGGTGTGTTAGTTTCTGCTTTACAACAAAGTGAAGCAGTTATACATACACATATGATCCCAAGTACTGAGATTTCAGTATTCTCTTCCTGTTAATTCGAAAAATGCCTCTTGTACACCTTCCCAAATTGCATACCATTCCCCAGCTTCTCTTCTGCACTTTCAAAATCTGATTCATGTGCATTATACAGGATGCTAGGTAAAGGTCAATAGATGTTACTGTGAAGAATATTTAAAAGAAAATCGTACTGCTTCTAACTGCTTATTAGCAAAATATACAATGTTCTACTTTAGATCCTTCAGTGAGGGAGTCATGTGGGTCAGTCTACACATTGGCTGGTGAGTGTATTATTCCTGCCAAATCATCCAGTTGAAATAGAACATTAATTTATTTGAGCAGACAGGTGTCTATGTGGCTTTAACAAAACAACCATATGCCACTCCAATAAGTAACATAACAAAGAAAGCACAATTAATGCCAGAACCGACCCTAGAACTTTTGAAATGGACCATGGAGAATGTTCTTCAACCCTGTTTTTCACCGGCATTTCATTTGTTCTAATGATCTTCTACACCAGTCTAGTGTAGGAGATGTTGGGACATGTTGTTCCCAACTAAGTGTGAACTCTGTGATATTTTATGTTAGCCTTGGGTTTTCTTCCTCTCTTTAATGGATTTTAACTAGAGGTTTTAGAGCGTAGCCATAGTTCCTTGTACATAGATTCCCCTCCTCTACCCAAGACTGTAGGGAGGGGTCTCTTCTTGCAGGGTGGAGGGAGCTAGGTATTACTGAAATCCCTTGGCCAAACAGCATCTTTAATAGATCTTAATGAGGTCGTTATGGCCCCAAGGCTAATCCTCTGCTTTATAAGTCTGATTTTCCCAGAGTTAGTGACATTATTTTTGTAAAACAAAATATATTCTACTGCAAATGTAATACATACAGAAAATTTTTAAAGTAGGAAGATGGAAAACCCTTAATTGAACTATCCCCAAATGACTACTGTTAAAATTTTTGTGCATTCATTACTGTAATGATTTTATGTATACTTTTTCAATATAATATTGTCATTGATATATATGCTATTTTTGTGTTAACATGATAATAGAAGTGTATTTCCACACTATTATGAGCTCTTTTAAACAAAAAATTTTAATAGCTATAATACTGGAGAATATTATAACCTAAATATTTTCAGAAAGTTGGATTGTTTCCAATATTTTGCTATGATAATAAACACAAATGCTACTAACATAGTACTTAGGGATACCTGCTGTTACTAGTTGTTTGTGTATCTTTCCAGAAGTGTCTATTAATTTAGAAGCATAAATGTATGTGTGTATATCCAATACAAATGGGCTCATGATAACCATATTCTACACCTTGTTATAAAAAAAGTATAAATGAGCATATAATTTTCATAGACAGCATATTTTGTGGTAGTGGCCCAGATTCTAGAACCAGGTTGCCTGAATCGAATTCCAGCTTCAATGCATAATAACTTTTGCAAACTTTAGAGCGTTACTTAATCTATCTATACCTCATTTTTCTTACCCATAAAATGAGGATAATAATAGTACATATTTCATAAAATTGTTATGAAGATGAAATGGAATATAGTAAGCATAATACATGTATCTTGTTATTTTTTTAATCTCAATTTAACAGTAGTATAATATTCCATAATACAGTTGTACAATTAATTTTATTCATGGACATTTACATTATTATCAGTCATAGTCTATTTCATACAAAACTGTAACAAACATCCTTGTAAATATATCATTTATACATGTTACACATGTGAATGTATCTGTTATATCTGTAGTTAAAATTTCTAAAAATAAAATTGAGTCAAAAGATATGCATGCATTTTAAAATTTAACAGGGACTGCCAAGTTGCTCTCCACTATGATCATCCCAATTTTACTTCAGCATTGCTGAGTAACTGTCTCCCTACTCTTTAACCAACACTGGTTTTCTCAGGCTTTTCATTTTTTGTTATTTCAGTAGGTAAAGTAAGTTATTCTGCTTTAATTTGCATGCCTCTCATTTATAGATATAACAGACATGTTCAAATTTTTTCTACTCATAGATTTTTAAGACCTTTTAGGTTTCTATTTTTTTTAAACTCTGGGAACTTTAGAATCATGTTATTTGATTTTTATTTTTAAAAAGAATTGTTCTGTTTTTATTTGTAAGACTATGTTATACAATGACTAGTGTTTTGTCTTAAGTGTTGGAAAAATTCCTCAGTTAATAGTTGTCTTTTAATTTATGAAACCTATTTCTATACACAATTTCTTTTTTATCTATATGGAGTCAGAATCATCCCTTTTAAATTTTTTTGTATACAGCAGGTTCTTATTAGTTATCTATTTTATCCATATTAGTGTATATATGTCAATCCCAATCTCCCAATTCATACCACCACCACCACCTCCCCCCTCACTGCTTTCCCCCTTGGTGTCCATATGTTTGTTCTCTACATCTGTGTCTCTATTTCTGCCTTGCAAATCGGTTTATCTGTACCATTTTTCTAGATTCCACATATATGCGTTAATATATGATATTCGTTTTTTCTCTTTCTGACTTACTTCACTCTGTTTGACAGTCTCTAGGTCCATCCATGTCTCTGCAAACGACCCAATTTTGTTCCTTTTTATGACTGAGTAATATTCCATAGTATATAGGTACCACATCTTCTGAATCCATTCGTATGTCGATGGGCATTTAGGTTGCTTCCATGACCTGGCTATCGTAAATAGTGCTGCAATAAACGCATGTGTCTTTTTGAATTATGGTTTTCTCTGGGTATATGCCCAGTAGTGGAATTGCTTGGTCATATGGTAATTCTATTTTTAGTTTTTTAAGGAACCTCCATACTGTTCTCCATAGTGGCTGTATCAATTTACATTCCCACCAATAGTGCAAGAGGTTTCCCTTTTCTCCACACCCTCTCCAGCATTTGTTGCTTATAGATTTGCTGATGATGCCATTCTGACCGGTGTGCAGTGATACCTCATTGTAGTTTTGATTTGCATTTCTCTAATAATTCATGATGTTGAGCAGCTTCTCATGTGCCTCTTGGCCATCTATATGTCTTCTTTGGAGAAATGTCTATTTAGGTCTTCTGCCCATTTTTGGATTGGGTTGTTTGTTTTAATATTGAGCTGCATAAGCTGTTTATATATTTTGGAGATTAATCCTTTGTCCATTGATTCATTTGCAGATATTTTCTCCTATTCTGAGGGCTGTATTTTCGTCTTGTTTATGGTTTCCTTTGCTGTGCAAAAGCTTTGAAGTTTCATTAGGTCCCATTTGTTTATTTTTGTTTTTATTTCCATTTCTCTAGGAGGTGGGTCAAAAAAGATCTTGCTGTGATTTATGTCAAAGAGTGTTCTTCCTATGTTTTTCTCTATGAGTTTTATAGTGTCTGGTCTTACATTTAGGTCTTTAATCCATTTTGAGTTTCTTTTTGTGTATGGTGTTAGGGACTGTTCTAATTTCATTCCTTTACATGGAGCTGTCCAGTTTTCCCAGCACCACTCATTGAAGAGGCTGTCTTTTCTCCATTGTACATCCCTCCTTTCTAAATAATTGGACTGTCATAATTATAATAACCTTCCTTATTCTAAGGATACTGTTACTGAATCATCTAAAATTACTAAATAAAAATGTTACCCATTTTATCTTCTAGTACTTTTATGACTTTGTACATATATAGTATATGTATCTATCTAAAATTCATTTTAGTAAAATAATTAATGTAAAGGTTTAAGTATATATATATTTATATATATAAATATATTTGTTTCTCCAAAACTCTTTTTTATTACTGTCTTGAATTGACATCCTTTTCAAATTTTGTAAAATTCACATTCACTTGGGACCTTTCTGAATTCACTATTCTTCTTTGTTATTTTGTTCTTGTTCTTGAGTAAACTATCTTCTTAAAAATTTTATTTATTTATTTATTTTTGGCTGTGCTGGGTCTTTGTTGCTGCACTTGGGCTTTCTCTAGTTGAGGAGAGCAGGGGCTACTCTTCATTGTGGTGCACGGGCTTCTCATTGTGGTGGCTTCTCTTGTTGTGGAGCACAGGCTCTAGGCATGCAGGCTTCAGTAGTTGTGGCACGTGGGCTCAGTAGCTGTGGCTCGTGGGCTCAGTAGTTGTGGCGCACAGGCTTAGTTGTTCCGTGGCATGTGGGATCCTCCTGGAGCAGGGCCTGAACCTGTGTCCCTTGCATTGGCAGGCGGATTCTTAACCACTGTGCCACCAGGGAAGTCCCCTTGACTAAAGTATTTTTAAGCTTAGAAAGCCTTCCATCTCTGACCAGATTTTTTAAAATTACGTCTATTTTCTATTTATCATTTTATTTTTTATTATATTTACCTCTTCAATCCAGTAGAAATTTATTTTGAAACATTTAAGATTTCCTAGGCATTCCTCTTATTAATGTGCTGGTCCAACTTTTATTACTCTAGAGATGAAAGGTACCAAGTCCATCAAATATTTTTCTTCTTCAAACTTTTCTTAACAGAATATATCTAGCAGGAATTCTTAACAGTTTCTTGTGCATGATCAGTCCATAGTCTTTATTCTGAAACTTAACACAATATTTTGTTTCCATCTGTTATAAGGATGTTGTAATGGTCATCTAAATGTGATGGGTCTTCAGGTAACCAGGATCAAGGGGGAGGTTGCCAGGGCATCTGTGCTTATACAGCTGCTCTGCTTAGAATTCTGGTTGAAGACATTTTGAAAAAGTTACCCTTTATAAATTCACCAAAAATTTCAATGTGAAACAATCTATTAATATATAATATTTATATAAACATTAATGTTAATTGAAATATAAAATTTGTTATTTTATTTTATTCTGTTGATCTTTATTTTATAAGTATAAATAGAGTATATTTATTTTACTTCTATTGTATTATATTCATATAAATATTAAATTAATATATGGATCAAACCTCAGGGTTCATCATCTACAAAAGACACATTTATTCCATAAAGCACGATTATTAAGCCTCAGAAATAGTGCTCGAGAAATATTGTTTTTCAATCAAAGGAATATTCAAATCCTAAATTCTAGGATTGCTGTCTCATTTATGTCTCTTTGAATAATATTTCCCACTCCCATAAGAGGTGTTGGAGGGATGGAGGTACACATTTCTACTCTTTGTCTCTGCATCTCCTTGGCTTCATGCAACCCACTTGTCTTTAGTTATGTCATTTTCCTTGAGTGAGTCAATGTGCAGTGCAAGTGACTGTATTTGAACTCCTTTGGATTGGCCTTGCATACAAATGGACCCAACGATTCCTGGCATGTAGAAGTCACCCATTCACTCACTAGCAAACTAGGTCATTCATTCATTCAAAAAGTTCTTGTTAAACATCTACCATGTCAGACACAGCACTCAGTATTGAGGATAAGACAGTGAATTAAACACACTCCCTACCTTCAAGCAACTCTCAGTTTATCAAAAACAAAAACAAAAACAAAAACAATAACCAGCAAGCAAGCAGGCAATTACCATACAAGAAATTAAAAGGTAAATCAGGAGTAAGCAAAGTGAAGAGTGAAGTCAGGCAAGGCATCCCTGAGAGAGTGATATCAATGCTGAGCCTAGAAAAGTGAGGGGGACTTAGTGAGGTAAACTCTGTTTGGGGGAGGGAGGCGGGGCAGGTGTTGTTATAATAGTCTTCCAAGCACCAGTTAAGGCTAAAGAACAATAAATATTTATTACTTTATTTTCAGTCCTAATCATTCAAATAGTAAAAATCCTTACAACTATTTGCAATTCATGTTTCAGGCTGTTATGTCTAGAAGCTATTATTCTTTACTCATCATATATTTATCAAAATCACTCCGGGAAGAAGAAAGAGGATTTAAGGGAAGTGCTAGAAGCTGAAAAGGCATTTAATCCTTACAACAGTTCTGTTATGAGGACAATGTTATTTTCCTTACTTTATAGATGACTCAATCAAACTCAGAAAGCCAAAGACCAACTATCTTGTAAATACCACAGTCAAACTGAATACAGGTCTGTCTGGTAAACCTCAAAACCCCATGCTTTTCCTCCCATACCACACTAATGTCGTTTTGTGATTTTAGATGGTGACCTGGTGCCCTATCCCAGATTCTAGAGATAATTTTATTGCAGTCTTCTTTATTTCATTTAACAGATAAATGAAGGTAAAGAACTAAGTAACATTGTTCTTCTATATCATAGCTTAGCACCTCAGTTTTAATAGAATGAAATATAGTTTAGGAAATGGGAAAAGAAAAGTTTTCCTGAAATATAGGATAAATTTTAAACTATTTTTAAGAGTCCCTATGATGTGTCTTCTGTGGAATTTACCTCTTTTTATGAAAAATTATTCACCAAAAGTGATACAAACATGAGATAGAACTTCTGTAAGTCTGTGCTTCTGCATTCATAAATTAAAGCTGGCTTTAGCTACGTTAGCAGAAACCTGGGTACAGTAACTTGTTTAAACAGTAGGAGGTTTTTATTTTTCTCCAGTAATAAGACACCAGGGGATAGTCCAAGGTTGGTTTGGGTGCTCAAGTGAGTCACTGAAAGCCCAGGATCATTCTAGCTTCTATGATTGCAAAATGGCTTTTGCACTGTTGGGCATTGAGGCTAAATTCCAGCAGAAGCAGAGAGAAGACCTAAGGCTGGTGCCAGCTGAATCTATTCCCTCTTATCAGGAGAACAGTAACTTTTCCAGAAGGCCCAATTAATGGACTTCCATGTATGTCATAAAGCCATCAGAAGCCACAAGAAAGTCTGGGAAATCAAGATTTTCAACTGAGCAAAGTACTGTCTATATATCATTAGGTTCTTTTGATTAGGAAGAAAGGAAAAACAAGTATGATACACTCTGAAATCAGCACTGAGGAAATCAGCTACACAATCCCAGCAATGCGATGGTCTTAAAGCAAAACTCAGTCATAAAAAAAGTTGATTTCATTATCATTATGAAATCTATTAGAAGCTAAGAAGAAAACACATTATGAATATCTTAAATAAGGCATTAGATATTATTAAATATATTTAATAAGTATTAATAAGAGTGTATATCATTATAACACTGTTAGAGTTTGCTTTTATGCTTTTTTTTTTAATGAAAGCATGAAAGACATTATCATTAGAGGAAAGAGCATGGGTCCACTCTCTGTTCCTTCCTAACTATCTGAGCTTTGGACATTCATGTAGTCTTTTCTCTCAGGCAAGTGTAGTTTTATTGCCTATAAAATGGTACCAGATCAATAAAAGGAGCAATAGAATTAAACCAGCATTTCACAGAAAAGGAAACATGACAGGCCAATAAACCAATGAAGGAATGCTCATCTTAGTAATCAGGATAATGCAAATTAAAACCACAGTGAGCCATCACTTTGCACCCATAAGGTTGGCTAAAGTTAAAATCTGACAATATCAAGTACTGACAGTGATATAGAGCAGGATTGGCAAACTCCATCTCATGGGCCACATCTGGCCTGCCACCTCCCTTTGTACAGCCCATGAGTCAAGATGGTTTTTACATGTTTTTTTTTTTTTTGGATCCTATGTTTTATTTTATTTTTTAATTTATTTTTTAAACATCTTTATTGGAGTATAACTGTTTTACAATGGTGTTTTAGTTTCTGCTTTACAACAAAGTGAATCAGTTATACATATACATATGTTCCCATATCTCTTCCCTCTTGCTCAAGTCCATGCTCTAGTAGTTCTGTGTTTTATTCCCGTCCTACCACTAATCTCTTCATGACATTTTTTTTCTTAGATTCCATATATATGTGTTAGCATACGGTATTTGTTTTTCTCCTTCTGACTTACTTCACTCTGTATGACAGAATCCAGGTCTAAAAAGTGTAAAAAGAGACTATTAGCCTTTCATGGAGAATAGTTGCTCAATTTTGCTACTTGGTGCTAAAGCCTAAAATATTTACTATGTAGCTCTTGATGGAAAAAGTTTGCTGGCCCCTGCTACAGAACATAAGAAAATAATTCCCTTATACTGCTGGTAAGAGTGAAAATGACACAACCACTTCGGAAAACAATTTTGTGTTATCTAGTAAGATAAATAGGTGCAAACACCAGGACCTAGCAGTACCCTGGAGAAACACTTGCCTACTTGAATGACACTGTGTACAACTGGGAAAAAAAATGGAACAAATCCAAATGTCTACCAACCACAGAATGGAAGAATAAAGTGGAATACAACACACAGTGAGCACTGCTGTTGACACCAGCGTGGGTGACTGTCACAAAGAAGGCAACAAGCAAAAATTCTAGTGTAGTTCTGTCCACTAAATATAGGTGAGAAACATTTAATTTTAAAATTTCTAGCAGCCATATTAGAAACAAGAAACTGGTGAAATTAACTTTAATCTTATAGTTCATTCAACCTAATATATCCACAGTTATTATTTCAACATGTAGTCAATATAAAAATATTGACATATGACATTTTTGATACTGAATCCTCCAAATCTGGTGTGCATATGTACAGGGCATCTCAACTTGGACAAGCCATTTTTAAAGTGCTAGTAACCACATGTGGCCACTTGCTGTCATATTGAACAGCACCGTTTGAGAAGATGCAAACAGTAAATTCTATTTATAGTCCATCATCCAAAGTAAGCAAAACTAAATTTTATATTATTTAGGGATATATGATATGTGGTAAAACTACAAAGAAAAGTGATGGAGTGATAAACCCAATATCCAGATGGTTGTGATGTCTGGGGTGGAGGGACTGAGATGGAGGACTTGTTCTGGGGGACTCAAAGGTGCTGATAATATTCTATCTTGTAAGTTTGATGGTGGGTGCATGGATGCTTGTTTTTTTAAATTAAATATATGTCACAATGATTATTTTGCCACTATTCAATCTTTCATAAAACTTTTAAAATAAACCCCTGTATCAGGTGCTTGCCTCAGAGAGAAGTTGTAATACAATCCCTTGTGCAAAAACTTTTTGATCAGTAGAACAGAATGTAAACAGAGACAAGTTGGTATCTATTACTGTTTCTTATAATTTTATAATTGGAAGGTCCATATGTGCAGAAGCTGCCACAAGGTAGAGACTTTAAATAGAGAGAACTGAGCAATACAAGAGAATGTAAACTGTTAGTTGATACCCACAGAACAGAAGAGGAGAAATGGAAAAAAAATCAATGAAGAAGAAAGAAATCTGCATAAGTGGCAACAGAGACATGTGGAAGTCTTGAAGGGTGACCAGCTGTTGCATCTCTGAGATTTGTCAAAAAAAGACTTGTGGGGGAGAGTCAATTGACAGGAAGCTGTCATGGAGGGCTGGGAGGGAATGGGGAGGTGATATCCTCAGGGGTGGGATGGAGAGCAGTAAACTGTACTGGGAAAGAGCCCCAGGCAGATGCAATACTGGAAGCAGGTCCTAATCTGCTGCACAGACTGTCTACACACACAGAGTTGCAATGGCAGCAGGAGCACGTTCTTGGCAGAGTCAAGGCGGCTTCTGTTTCTGGCTCTGCCACTCTCCTGTCTTACCATCTTCAGTAACTGGCTCTGCCACTCTGCTGTCTTACCATCTTCAGTAACTGGCTTGAGGCAGAGGAGCTGAGCTCTCTGCAGTGCATTTCTTTCACTTTTAAGATGCAGGGATGAGAAAACCAGAGTGTGCACAGCCCTGTAATAGGAGCAGAGAGCTGTGTGGATACCAGGCGGGCCCCTTCCAGAACCTGTCTCTGTGTGGGCAGGGGAAGGAGCCATAGTCAGGGATTCAGGCCTGCCCAGGTCTTCCCAAATAATCTGCCATGGAAGTATTCCAAAGGGGGTAGAAAATGGTGTCCCTTTGGAAGATCACATGTTCATACAGCTACTAACCCTGCAGAAACTTCGTTAAATTTCATTTCAGGCTGTGATTTCAGAGAACACTGGAAGACATGTTAAAAGAGAAGAAATAAAAATTTTTTTTGATCATCACTATTACCTGCACATGATAAAGAGTCCTTAAAAATCTGTGCAGAGGTGTCTGCAGATAGTGTTGCGGGTTCCTTGGGAATATTAGTCAGAGAATCTGCAAAGCAACTGACACCACGGTTTAGTGTTAAGCCCTCCTCGGCAAGCTCATACCTGCCATGTCGTCTGCTTCTTGAGTTTCTCACCGAGGAAAGCCATTGATTAAGGCAGGCACTCAGCAAAAATGAGTTGATCGAACGCCTACATAAGCGTAAGCCAAGATGCACTGTCACCTGGCATATTTGATAAGTCCCACTGCGCACCACCAGGAAGTTGCTTAAGATGTATGATTTCACTCAACCTTCAGAACACTCCTGAGAGAGAAACCACTTGCTCCATTTCAAAGATGAGGAGACTGGCCTCAGAGAGGAGTGTCTTGCCCCCAATAAGATGCTGAGCTGGGACTTGAACTCTTTTTTTTTTTTTTTTTTAATTTTTATTGGAGTATATTTGATTTACAGTGTTGTGTTAGTTTCAGGTATACAGGAAAAAATATTTTTATTTATTTTTATGCTTTTGGCTGTGCCGCATGTGGGATCTTAGTTCCCCAACCAGGGATCGAACCTGTGCCCCCTGCAGTGGAAGCACGGAGTCTTAACCACTGGACTGCCAGGTAATTCCTTCAAACTCTTTTTAATCCTTCGTATTTCAAAGTTCACGTTTGTCCCACTGCATCATGCTATCTAACTCAATTTACTGAACATGAGCTTAGTGCAGGTTATTACATACACTTAACTCTTAAAATCATCCTGAAGGAAATGTACTTGTAATATTATCCTTATTTTGTAGGAAAGATGAGAGGAGTTATTTTTAAAAGCTGGTTGTCTATAGAGGCAAAGACAATTATTCATAATAATGCACTTACTGAAGACTTACAACATGGCAGGTGATATTCTAAGCACTTTAGCATGCATTTATGTATTCATCCCCAGAACAATTTTTCCGAGATAGGTATGGTTATTATTTCCACTTCTCAAATGAGGAGAGAGAAGTATAGAGAGGTTAAGTGAGTTACCCAACATCATCCAGCTAGTGAAAAGAAGAACTGGAAATCAAACTTTAATGGTCAAACTCCATTAGCCAAAGTCCAAACCACACCACCATACCTAATATGTGCCAAGTGACCCTTGATGCTTGAATTGAAGGAAAAGACCCTACATAATTACTCTTCCCTTTACCTCCTTCCACACATACTCTCCTTTCCTAAACCCATCTATGTACAGTGAAGGGACACAGGAGAATTAGAAGAGAAGTAAACAGGGCCCACAGGTTTGATTTCTCTGTGTCCCTTCTTCCCCAGGTGATTGGTCTAAGGCAATCGCAGCAATTTTAATTCTAACAAATTAAATGTAAGAGGAAGTCTGTTGGGTTGCTCCTGAGAAAGGATTCTGCTCTATCTACAAAAAGTCACCCTCTTTTTCTATATATAGTTATATCTGAATGTGATGCATGGGACTGTGATAAACATCTTGTTACCAGACTGAGAATGAAAACAGCCCTGAGGATGGTAGAGCCAAGAGATGGAAAGAATCTGGATCTTGATGACATTCTTGAACCACTGAAATAACCAGGAGGGCCTGCCCTACCTCAGGACTTCTCTTATGGGAAATAATAATTGTCCTTATTGTTGAGCTATGTTGAGAAGGGCTGCCTGTTATTTGCAGCCTAAAACATCCTGACTGAAACAAAGGCTATTCTCAAGTAGACGGTAGAGTCTGGAATGATAAATTCGGCTAGAAGGAAGATCATCCTTAATGTAAATTGGAGCAATCTGCCTCAGGCATTATGGATCTCCCTATCACGTAAGTGTGTGAACAGGGGCTAGGCTACTGTTTGTAGAACAAATACATTAATTAATACAGGAGGTTGGACCAAATTATCTTAAAGGCGTCCGACTCTAGGTTATCATTCTTCCATAAGCAATATAAATAAAATCTGCAAGTTTTTTATAATGTAGAGTTGCCAGAAACAAGCATACATTTTTAAGAATTAGGAAAAGTCATATGTCATAATTTTAAGACAGCCGGTTTTTATATTCATATATTGACAAATAATCTAAATAAATAATCTATGGGGTCCTGTTCTGATGAGTCACTGAGGATCTTATTAAGTTAATCTGACAGCAGTAGGATTTCCCAGGTCAGTTAAATGTCTTTCCTCCCCTTTCCTCCACTTTATCTTCCCACCAAAATCCCTTTTTTAAATACTGGTGCTGTGTTTTAACTCCTTCCTTTTTCTTCTTGGCAAAGCAAAGCTAAACTCCAGACATCCTTCTTTCCTGAACCCAAGCACTTCTCTGGCTTCCGCACACATATACACATGCATGCCAATTACTATCTGCATATTAGAATAATATAGATTGGATTCCATACCAGAATAATAGCCTCAGGCCTGAAAGGGCACATGAATCTGGTCTACTCACATCACATATTTCGTATTTGGATCATCTGTATAACCTCCCAAGCCTATTTTGCCTATCTTTAGGCATGCAACACCGACTTCTTCATCTGGTACCCTGATCCATTTTAAAAGTTCTGTGACTGGGAGAACGTGCTTCCCAAGACTGACCAGAAATCTGTAGTTCTCATTGGTCCCAGTTCTTTTACCTGAAAGGCCACATAGAACAAGAACACTGTCTCACATGACAGCCTTGGATGTGAGGTGTAGACAGAAAAGTTCTTTTCTGTCCCCTTAAATATTTACTTCTTCCAGATGAATATCACTAATTCCTTCTATCATACATCAGAGGACATTGTTTTAAATTTTCCTTTTTTTCCTATGATCACAGTCTAGGTTTATAACAAAATCCTTCTGAAAGTGTGGTGTCCAAGGCTGAACACAAAGTTTGTCCTGAGCTCAATTTCTAGATACTTGGGATACATTTTGTGTTGGAATTTGTGTGACACGAAGGCAAATCCCTGCTGTATGTTTGGGTGGCATCGGTTGAGTTCAGTCAATGAAAGGCACTGGAGGGAAATCAGAGTGTGGAAGGACTCTGTGGGTGCCCCATCCAGATCCCATTCATGGGCAGGGCTCCCACAGAACTCTGTGAGGATTGGCTTCTCGTGACTCATTGCTGCTCCTTTCTCCAGAGCCTCATCCTTGGCTGCATGAAAAGTCATCTAGTATAAGAGCTTCCATCCCACCCAGTGGTTACCCAACTTCCACTAGCTGGCTGACATGGCAGTCTGTGTCTCAAGGTGGGATCAGCTCTCATTCTCTAGATCAGAGTGAAGCTAGATTCCAGCATATCCTTCAACTCCTCTCCAGCCTCATTCTACTTCCCACACTCTCTTTCTCCTGAGAGCATGCCTTCAATAAATCAAGAGTATCCAGATCACTGTATTGGGCTCTACTTCTAAGAAAAAAGTGTTTCGTCTCTGCTTCCACCCTGCCTCAGTGCCACCTCCCAGGCAGAAGTGGTGTCTCCCCACTCCAGCCCTCACTGGGATCAGGACTCCAGCTCTCGCTAGGATCAGTATTTCCATTTTCTCCCCTTGTCCCTTCTGCCCTGGAGGTGATAATGGTTTCTTGATGTTGTTATTCTCTGGGTCCCTTATACCTCTTGTTTGTTTCTTTAACCCTGCCCACATCTCTGCAAGTAGTCTTATTAGATTCCATTCATTGGAACCATCTATGGTGAAATGGCTTCCAGCTGGAATCCTGCCTGATACAGCTGGCCAGTGCACATTCATCTGAAGGAGTCCTTTTGTGATATATTACAAAATATGGTTCTCCTCAATTGTTCTTCTTTAATTATAAGGTAAGTCTATTTCTCCACTTTCTAAATCTAGGCTGGCCTTGTGATTTTCTCTGGCCAATGAGAGGTTAGCAAACATGAGGCAAGCTGGGACTTGAAAAGTGCTTGCTTGCACACTGGGGCTTACCCTATACTGTTCTTGGGAACTCTGTGATCACCACGTGAACATTTTAAGCTAGTCTGCTGGATGACAAAAGACATGTAGTCCAGTCACCACATCACTCTAGCCTTCAGCCTGACAACTGCTAGATGAGTGAGTAAGGCTATTCTGAACTATCTAACTACTGACCAACCCACCAGCTGAGGGCAGATGCACAGGCAGGTATCAGCCACGCTTGGCCCAGACTGGAAGAACCACCCTGCTGAGCCAAAGACTCAGGACCTAAATAAATGGCTATTGTTTTAAAATCACTATTTTTAGGGGTTGTGTGTAAGGTAGCAAATCTAACTGATACATCTTTGGCTGATACCAAATAAATCTTAAAGCTGAACACACTATGGGTATATCTTTATTACTATTTTATTTATTAAGCTAATATATGTCTAAAGTTTTAGCATTACACACTTTGTTACATAGTGCCTCGTCTGATTCTCTAAACTATGCCTACATATAACCAACAGACAGCACTCAGCTGTTGTCAGCAACCCCAGGGTCTTCCTCAACTACAGAGTCACCTCATCCAAGGTCGCACTCTTCCCAGGATACTTCACAACTAGTGACTGAGCAAATTAGGAGCATATAGTAGGTCAGATCCTTCTGTACTCACAAAGGACAACTTCAACAGGCAATATTTATTCTGGAGCTTCTACTGGGTTGGCTTAGGCCTTTAGTCATTTTAGCAAAACAATCATTATGAACAAATGATCAACCTAATGTTATGTATAAAAAAACACTAGAAGGATATATACCAAAATGTTAATTTCCCACATCATAACTTTATATCATTTCCACCCCCCATGTACAACATTCCATTCAACCTGAACTCCTTTTTCTTTCCCACCAAGCTTCTTTCTGTCTCCTAGCATGCAATAGAACCAGGAAGCTCTATCCATGACTCTTTTTATGGCTGTCTCATTCTCATCTTCAGATTTCACTCAGTTGGAAGTTACCTGAGAACCCCATCCTGTAGACCTTATCTAATGTACTATTACTTTCCAAAACACCACCTTATTTATTCTCTTCACACTTTTTATCACAATTTATAATTGACTTGTTTCTTTATTTATATAGTTTCTTTCTCTCCACTGAAACCAACTCCACAAAAGCAACAATTTTTTTCTGTCTAATTTATTGCTGATGCCCAGTGCCTAGCAAAGCGTTGGTACAGAGTAGGCATTCAGTGAATACTTTTACAAGAAAAAAGCTTTTTGTCTGGTAGGATTTTAGTTAATTACATTCTTTTGGAGGATATGCTATGTTCTTCAAATTTTCTAAAATGGGTAAATGTTATTTTTATAATCCAGAAGAACAAACATTTTAAACGATATTGAATGAGCAAATAAAAAGCATGAGATCCTGCTCTCAAAAAAAGTTCCTGAATGTCATTTAAGGAGAAATTTGTACACTTGGAAGGAAAAGAAACCATTATGTCCTGTGGCTTGTGCTGTGCCCAGTTGGAATGACAGGGGCAGCTACATCCTATCTTCTAGTTTCATGACTGCATGTCAGCTCCTATGAGTCTTGATTGCGGGGCAGGCATATAGTTTGGAGAAGTTAAGATTCTGTTGCTTAATATATCTTCCTTATATATACTTTGGCAAAAAGAGTTTCCCAAAACTGGGAAAGCCACTGACAACTAAAGGGGCTTCTCTCCTTTTATTGAATTAATCAGACAAAGTCAGTGTTTATCCATTCTCAAAGGACAGCTTCAAGAACCGATTTAAACTTTATGATGAAGTGAGTTTTTCGTTGTGACCCACACAAAGGAGACAAGGCTGATATTCACTGGGTGCCTATGCCATGGCATTTTTGCTAATCATTTAGAATATTCTTCCACATTTTACATATATGTTTCCTGACTTGGAGCAATTAAGTTATTACCTGTAATAACACAGCTAGCAGCCTGGATCAGAAAACAAAACTCTTAGACTTCACAGTTTGTATTGTATCCATCGCACTTTTCTCCTCTATGGAAGGAAGATCAGTCTACTGTTGATGATTCTGAAAGTTTTAACAAGCCACTTCAAGAGTTTTCATCTCACTTTGAAAACTTTATCTGAATTTTCCACCGAAGACCTCAACGTATGGACACAATTGAGGTGCTATACATTTGGTCATTCCTGTATTCTCCAATTTCATATCTCTTTTAAAAAAACCCTACTTCTGTAATTAATTGTATTCATGCACCATGGCACAGCCTGCAAACATTTTAGCCATCACTGAGTATTTATAGATGCTTGTTAATAAAAATTGTCCTCAGGGCTTCCCTGGTGGCGCAGTGGTTGAGAGTCCACCTGCCGATGCAGGGGACACGGGTTCGTGCCCCGGTCTGGGAGGATCCCAGATGCCGCGGAGCGGCTGGGCCCGTGAGCCATGGCTGCTGGGCCTGCGCATCTGGAGCCTGTGCTCCACTGCGGGAGAGGCCACAGAGGTGAGAGGCCCGCGTACCGCAAAAATAAATAAATAAATAAATAAATAAATAAATAAATAAATTGTCCTCAGATGAGATTTAATGTACTCGTGATCCACATTTCCCTGTGAGTTCTAAGACTTTCTGATTGAAAAAAATAGAAGATAGAAGGGCTTTTTGGAAAGGCACCATCAATGACTTGAAGTTACAATTAACATAAAAAGCCAAATGAACACAGTTTAATTGCCATCATAGAGAATCTTGGTGGGGGTAAACCTCATATGATACTAAAAGCATTTATTAATGATGACAAAAACCTCTTGATTTGACAGAAAATGCCATTTGCTTCATAGGGCCATCTTGCCAGCTGAAATTTGTTGAGTGAAATTTCATCTAAGCATAATGGGACTTGGTTGGAGCCCAAAGTTAAAATGGGAATGTGGGTTTGGGAAGCAGGTTTTGTCTGAGATTTCAGACACAACACTGGGGCAGACAGTCAAACCAGCCCTGGTTCATTTGAGAATGTACTGGAATGTCATAAATCTGCTGAGCTCCAGAAACAAGGCAGAGTCAGGAACCAGGAGTAAGTGAGAACTGAAGACAAAAATCTGAGGATATGGCACAAAACCAATACCTGCTGAGTTTTCCTTAGGCGTTTGCCACTGCTTTAGCCAGATTTCATTGGCCTAGTTATGTGGTAGGACAAGGTAAAACCTCATTGCTAGAGACACCCCATTGCTTGTAAAAGGTGACTGGTAGGAAGTCTTCAAAACATCAGATCTTGTCTCCCTTTGCTTTTAGATTCTGTGTGGCCTGGTCCTTCCTACCTCTCCAGCTTTATCCTGAACCTTACTCTCCCCTTCACTCTCTATTTCTACCACAGTGTTCCCAACTTCTACTTCTTTCCACTCTCAAAGGAAGACTATCACAGTCTTCCTTCCCTGCTTCATCTACTTAACTCCTCATCTGTTCTTTGATTTCAGTTCACGTTACTATCTTCTATTCAATGCAAGAGAACATGTTGATCCAGGAAGCCTTTGCTTCTATTCAAAACACACAAAAACATGGCAGATAAAATACAACAATTCTTTTAATAATGCATGCTTAAGATTGTACTCTCCTCTCTAACTGTAAGAAACAAGGAGGAGACTCAAAGCCATGGCCTCAAGTAAGAGCTAAAGCTCAACAGCTCATGGGTGGATCAGAACTCCATATTCATCTGAAGTGCTGGGATTGCTTCCACTTTCTTCTCTCTTCCTCCTTCCCTTTCCTTCCCTTTCTGAACAGTTCACTCCTGTTACTATGAGATGGGAACCCAGCAGGTAAGATAAATATGCGTGGTAAAGAAGAGATTGACATGGTGACCCAGAGGGGGGGATTTGAGCCCAGGAAGAGTGAAGGGTGTATTTGATGATGGCTGTTGAATCCTGAAAGGGTGAAGAGGGTGTCATGTGAGGAGGCTGATTCTGCATAGGGATTCAGAGCATGAGCCAGGTGAGGATGGCTTCTACATTTGGGAATGGTCTGTGTAGAGGGTCCAAAGGTAAGCAGGAAAAGAAGTCATCTCAGTTGGGGGGAGGGGTAGGTTGCTATAGGGTGTTCACACCCAGGTAGGCTAGGAAGGACATATGCATTGGGGGGAACCCAGAATAGGGAGCTGGAATCCAAGTGTGGTGAGGGTACATGCGAGGGTACAGCCTGGGGTGTGATGTCAGAGCCCAGGCATGATGAGGAGGGTGTTTCTTTAAAGAGTCAGCCTTGCATGCAGTGTCAGAGCCTGAGTGGGTTGAGCCTCCATGCAGAGGGTTGGTCTAGTGCTGAGTATCAGACCCTGAATGCATCCATATGGGAAGGATGCCTGGTTTGGGGTATTAGAGACAAGCATAGTAAGGAGTATGGGTGGAGAGGACAGCCAAGGAAAGTGTTGGAGTCTGTGCATACTGAGGAGTGTTTCCACACACTGGGAGAGTCTGACACAGGTGTCAGAATAGGGTGAGGGTAAGGAGAAGATTCAAGTGAATGGGAGGCAGCAGAAACCCAGAACAGGATGTTGAACCCATGGTGGGTAAGAAGGACCTCTGTATGGAGAGGGAGAGGTCCATGGCAATGGGAGACTGGTAGCAACAGATGAATTGATTAAATAAGAAAATATGTCATTTCATGTGTAGAACATTATACTTCTAGTTAATGTTATAAATCAATGTTACCTCCAGAAAAAATAAAATGTTTGCTCAAAAAAATACAATTATTTATCTTGCTTGATTGAAAAAAAAAAGAAAATATGCTAAGGATAATGGAAGCCAGATAACTCACTGTTGGAGAAGAGAGTTCCAAACACAGACAGCAATAAAATAGAATGGGCCATTTATTGTTGGATTGGTTTGGATTTATCAGTGTGAATTCATAGTTTTCAATATGTACAGACAGATAATAATAGATATGTAAAAAGCATTCAAATTTATCATTTTAAGACATTTGGGCCAATAAAAGCAAATAAGAAAAGGCAAAAATATATCAATAAAGAAAGGGTTAGGGTATTAGTGTCCTAGATGAGTCAGAGCTAGTACTGAGCTTACTGCTTAATGCTGGGAGCCAAGAAGTTTTGCCAAGTTCATTGAATAGAAATTAGAAACATCTAAGCAACTATCCCAGGACTGTGACTCCAAATGAGGCAAACCACCCCAAGCCACAGAAGAAAGAGAATTACCTGTGAGAAAACTGATCGTTACTCCGCACTGTGCCTTGCCTTGTGGTCTCAATTCACATAATACATGCACTGGGGGAACTTCAGATAGAGAAATAAAATACTAGTCATACAAATCCCTTACAACACAATTACTACTGTATCTTCTATCCATCCACATCCCCTTTGGCTATCAAATCCTCCCTTGACAAGTCTGCACTCCCTCATTTCCTATACATAGTCCTATTTATTCAGATACTATGAGAAGCAACTCAATTATTACTAGGTTCTAGTCATTATTGAACCTAAACACCTGGGAATTTAGATCCAATTAGAATGTCTGTAAGAAAGAATGAGTTTGGAATTCAGTATGTGGATTTGAAGATGTCAGTGGAAATTCCAGTGGACTTCTACTGACAGATGGAAAAGTGAGAGGATGGTGGCCAAGACTAGAGCTATAGGTTGTGGCAATATTCCAGAGAAGAAAATGGGGATGATGATGTTGATGACACTGCTGATGTTGATGGCAACAATGATGATAAATCTTTATTTTGTATTTTCCATGTGTAATCATTGTGCTAAATGACTCATGTGTACTATCTCATTTAATCTTCACATTAAATCTATAAGGGACACATGCCCCACTTTACAGATGGGGAAATTGAAGGACTGAGAAATTAGTAACTTTCTCAACTGTTCACAGTTGATAAGTAGTAGAACCAGTATTTGGATAGTCTGACTCTAGATTCTTATTCATACTTTTAAAGCATTTTGTATGTAATATTTTTACAGAACAAGCAGAGAAGAAACTATCTAAGGGCCAAAGACTAGATTTGACGAGGAAGGACAGAAAGAGGAGCTAGCAAAAGAGACAAAGAAGGAGCAAACGGGGTGACAGGAGGGGAACTAGGGAAGACAATGCTCAGAAGCTGAAGAAGGAATGAAAAGAAAGGTTGCTTAAATATACTCAAGAAACATTGTGATTTATAGTTTGCTTCTAATTCTAATTGAGGTAATAATAATTCTGGCCCAAACTTTATGGAATTAATCACTTTCCTAATCTCTTTGACACAGTACAATTTCACACAAAGTAGTGATTCCTCAGAATAGAATCTAGAATTTTTTAGAGTCCTACTCTTTCCCTTTATCTATACCAGGAATGAATTTGAGCTTCTCCGACTTGGTTACCATTTCAAGAAGTTTAAGTTACAAGGAATGCATTATTACTAGGGATCTCTAAACAGCTTTAGGATCCTTATCTTCAGTAGGATTCTTTGGAGTGATTTTTGAATTTTGGCAAAATTAGCCTTGGTCTTGACTGCCTCTGCCATCCATTTTGCTCTCACTACACACACTCTCAGGAAGAAGGGGGAAACAGGCAAATGACACTCAAAGATAAGTCAGTCCTGGTTAAGTCGGCAAATTACTTACCATCCAGAAGAGGCCACATAGAGGAAACAAAACCTGGACTCAGAGCCAAAATTTCATGTGTCAAGACTTTCCTGCCATGCTATCCCACATGTCATGTGCTGATCCATTCACCTGCAATCACCAGATGGTACTGCATTTGCTTAATTATCTCTCTTGTCCACTGGACTGTGGGTTCCATGATGATAAGGACCATGCCTGTTTTTCTTAGCGTTAATTTCCAGCCCCAACACAGTACCCAGCTCTCATTTAGAACCCTAGGCTTACACGAAACACACTTAAACCAGGCCTCAAAAGGATTTACCCAGAAATGGCATGAAATTACTTTAACCAACTGTGTAGCCTTTGGCAAGAAGCATTATCTTCTCTGAATGTACCTCTTCTTATAAAAAGAGGCCATTGATATGGACCCAACTATTTCAAAGGGTTGTGGTGAGATTCAATCTAGTGTGAGTGAGAGAGCAATAGACTTTTCAAACATGCTACACAAATGAGAAGTCTCGTTACCCCTTTTGTCAGAATGCCTAACAGAGGATGTAGGCATTCACCAAATAATTATATCCAGTGTCCTTTAAAGTTCACTCCAACTGTGAGATCCTATGATTCTATAATTCTAACAATCACTTCAATATTTTTGGAGTTACACATGCCTAGGTGCTCCTACTGAAGCATGAAAAAGAAACATCTTAAAACATTTCTTTACGGTAACTAAAAATCTCCCTCTCTGATGTAAATTTATCTCTAGGATTCTAACCCAGAGCTAAACCAGCTAGACTATTAATATTGAACATTTTACTAACTCTAAACCTCACATATGTAATAATGACAGGCTTTAATATAATGTATCATAATTCATAAAGTATTTTAACTTATGTTATCTTATTTAGTTTTCTAACACCCATTATAACTGTTTACATTTTACAGTTGAGAGAAATGAGAGTTTTATATGCAATGCTATTTCCCTGGAATTGTGTTGAAAAGTGGCAGGAAGAGGCAGTATCAGGCATTTACTTTTGAAACATCACCACTGATAATATGGATATATGTGCAGATTAGATTCAGAAAGTCCACTTCTCCCCACTACTCCCCAGGTTAAAAGTTTCTATTGCTGCTGTAACAGATTACCATAAACTTAGTGACTTAAAACAACTCAAATTTTTTATCTTATCGTTCTAGAGGTCAGAAGTCTAAAGTGTTTCTTCTGGAGACTTAGAAGAAAATCTGTTCCCTTTCCTTTTCCAATACTAGCGGCTGCCTACATCCTTGGCTTGTGGCCCCATCAAAGCCAGAAGCATAGCAGCCCATATCCTCTCTTACCTCCTGCTTTCCTCTAATACGTATCCTTGTGATTATATCTGGCCCACCCAATAGTTCAGTATAACACCCCATCTCAAGATCCTAAACTTACACTTGCAAAGTATATTCTGCCATGTAAGGTAACATCTTCACAGGGTCTGGGGACTAAGATATGAATATCTCTGGGAGGGAGAGATTTATTCAACATTCCACAGGTTAACCTTACAAACTCACTTTCTTTACCCTCAAATGAGTTGCTCAAAAAGTAGACACAATCAGGAACGTTTAGCAGCACAGTGTCATGGGTAGGATTTGTCTTGAGGATATAACAGCTTGTTTTTAAACTCATTTGTTTTCTATTTGAAGACCTTGGTATTATCATTTATCTCTTTTAAGTTTTAATTTTCTCTGCAGAAAAAAAGATATTAAAAAATGCTATTATAATCCAACGGCACCTAACAAAAAATCAAGTTATTAAGAACCTATTATGCTGGCCTATTTTGGGTGATAGCTGCATTTATGGTCTAATCTTCCAACTGACTGCAAGGTACTGCTTTTCCTATCTTTATGAATAATTGAGCCCCAGAGAGGTGAGGAAATTTGCTGAAGTTAACAGCAGGAGAAGATCGTGGATTTGAACCCAGGTCTGTCTCATTCCAAAACTCCTATTTTTCTCATAACTTCAGGTTGCCTTCCTCAAAAGACTGTGGGAGAAACCAATGAGGCCATGTATGTGGCAATATTTTCACACTGTAAGTGCTACTGAGATGAAAGGTATTATTATTATTACTGCAGGTAAGAGACTTTCTTCTGGCATCTCTGATTGTGCCTGCCAACATCATAACTCTGTATATGTTTTGCATACTTCCCAAAATGATATTATTTGAAGAGTAAAGTCTGTCTTCTTATGTCATTAAGTTAATGTTTTTTCATTTAAAATCAACTTTAGAAAGCTTTCCAAATATGGTATTAAATAAGCTCAAACCTCTTAACCACAGAAATATCCCCTGAGAATCCCTAGCCCTGGGCAGCTACAATTAAGACTGGAATGGAGAAAAATGACACCAGACAGAAATGGGGTTTCTTCAATCCTTGCGTTCTGCATGCTCCCTGATTTTTCTCCTCTGAATCACTTTCTTTGTTTCTACAGATGGTAATCTCCCTCTATTGGGGCTGTGTGGACCAATTCACTCCAGTCCATGCATGTGTACAGGTTGGCACCTTGCTGGCTTTTAATGCCCCCTGAGCAAGCAAAGCTTCTCTATTTCAATTCACATTGCTTTCAACACTTAAGAAAAAAATATTCTGCCCTCTATAACATATCACCTCAAGACATAATGTTGATATTTGCTTAATATTTTTCTCTCTAAAATGGATACCATAGAGACATCACTAATGATGGCCAAACACTATTACTTTTAAAGAGCCAAAGGGAGATGGGTCATGCATAATAAGGAATAAACACAAATCCTAAATGATAAGCAGTTGAAATGCTTATGTATTATTTTCATGTATCCGCCTTTTAGCACATTTTTCTTCCTCTGCCTGGAATATCTTTCTTCACTCCTGCCTGTTCATTCTTCATGACTTATATCAATAATCCACTTGTGATTTTGTAATCTAATAACTTATACTACTGATAAATTTTGAGTATGCATATTTATTTTATTCTGAAAGCAAACATTAGGTTTGTGGATCAAATACTAGGCTTACTATTATTTACAGCAATAACTGTATTGGTTCCTTTTGCCCCATTCTGCCCCTTAGGGCAAGGTGATGAGAGCAAATGTCACACTTCATGTATAGAGAGAGGAATCCCAAAATTATGAATCTGGGAACTCGTATAGGAACCACTGCACAGTTTCCCTGCTTTTCTTTTGAGAGAGGGAGAGAAAACTTTCTTTATTAGTATAAAAAAATAACTCTCTGGAAAAGGTCTCAAAGTTGTTACAACCCTTTGGAATGTAACCAAATGGCTCCTGGTTGTATTCTCCTTTGAAACTTAAACACCTAGATCCAGTTGAGATAAACCTCTGTCTCTGGATTATCTCACTATCTTATGGCTAGTCAGTCATCCTTCACCCAGGCTGCAAGTAAGTTTTTGTTGAGAAAGTATATGATCATGCAGAAACAAAAATATTTTCCTGGTTTCCTCTTAACTATCATTCCCATGTCCCCCAAGCACAGTTGGTCACTCTTCCTCAGTGTCACCTCATGTTCCCATAACATTTTTTGATCTACCTAGAATTGGTCTCCAGTCCAACTACAGTTCCAGGCATAAAACAAATGATAAGCTACAGTTTATTAAATAAATGAATGAACAAATATTTACTGAGCAATCGTATTGTGTA
Organism: Physeter macrocephalus; assembly: GCF_002837175.3. NCBI lineage: Eukaryota > Metazoa > Chordata > Mammalia > Artiodactyla > Physeteridae > Physeter > Physeter macrocephalus. Next base: position 133,301,853 of record NC_041217.1, on the reverse strand, counting down.
AAAGGCAATCTGATAGAGAATTTCAAAGGCTGAGCACTTTTCAAACTGTTACTCTTACAATAGTACTTTGAGGTAGAGCCACTTCTCTCATTTTCGCCCACGGGAAAATTGATACTTAGAGAAGTAAGGAAATATTCCGAGCTCACACAGCCAGTCAGTGATGGAGCTTGGATCTAAACTCAGATCTGTCTTGCCCAGCAGCTCTTGTTTTTAACTATGACTCCATGATAGGCTCCCAAGAAACAATTCAACGCTTTAAACATGATTGGGTTCCCTAGAAACAGTCTAATATGGAGATTCTCATGCAAATGATTTATTGAAGGGCTTAGTCTCGGGAGAAAGGGAATGAGAGGACCAAGTAGGCAGGGGGCAGGGGTGGGGAGCCAAGGGTGTGCTCTCAACTGAAAACTAGCTTCGGCCTGATCCTATGGTGAGCTCTAGAGCATGAATTACACTACAAAGTTAGCCCCATCTTCAGGCAAGGGGCCAGCCTTCCGCAACCCCATGTCAATCATTCATTTCCTGTAGTAGTACCCCAGGGTATGAGGGGGCATAATGTCCTAGGATCCAAGGGCATCTCTCCAGGGAAGGGGACAGCTCTGCACTGTTAGCAAACAGTCACAGGACCAGCGGATGGTTGTGCTGGCCTCATAAAGAGGACCCAGGTAGGATACTAAGAGCATCCTTCCTGGAGGAGCTAGGATGCAAGGGTTACACCTCTTTGTGGATGGGGCTATAGTCTTTTGGCTTTGACTGGATGTGTACTCCAGCTGCCAAATGAGTATTGGCTGTCTTTCCTCTGGGTCAGCACAGCCTCTAGCTTTAAACTAAATTGGTTGTTTTTGCAAAATAGGCTCTGGCTCTGAATCTTGCTGAAAATGTTGGGGCGCTTTGGGCTCAGATTGCCAAAATATGCACTTGGCACTTCTGGGTGAGGCATTCAAGGAGGGCTCCACCTGTACAGCCTCAGGAACCCACTGGAGCAGACTGCTTCTGGGAACCTGTTCCTCGGGCAGGAAATGGCAATTAAGCACCTGTTAACATATGTAATATCAAATGTCATTGTTCAGGTCAATAAGCAATTTTTAATTATCTGTTTAGTTTTCTTATGTAAATATCTGGGTGTCAGGCAGCCCTTTAATTCATTTATAAACTAAGGAATTATCAGCTTACAACCTAAAATTTAAATTATATGTAAATCACTAATATGTATTGAATGAATATTCTGTGCGAGGTGTCTTGCCCTTTTTAAACATTGCTTTTATATTACAGCACTTCTGTAAAGTAGATATTGTTACCTTTCGGCAGATGAAGAAACTGAAGTACAGAGAAGTGAAATAATTAGTCTGATGTCACACAGATAATGAACCCAGATTTAAAATTGGGTCTATTTTTTCAATTACATACACATATGTTAACCCCCGAAGTACAAAAAAGTTTGCTTTCATTATGTGTTCATCAAATCTTAGATTAAATCCTATTTGACTGTTTTCGAAACTCTGCCTGGTGGTTTTTGATAATTTTTAAAGCAAGAAGGATCCAAAATATTTTAGGCCTGTGCCCCATTCTCCATGCAGCAGCCAGGGTGAAATTTTAAAAACCTGATCTGATCCTCTCACCCCGTTTATAACCCTTTGGTGGTTCCCACTACACTGAGTATGAAATCCAGACAATTCACATAGCCTGCCAGGTACCCAGTGTGTTGGACCCTGATGGTCTCCCCAGCCCATCTCATGCCATCCACAGGTTGTTGCCCAGTCCAACCACACTCCTCTCCTTCCACATGCCTGCTGTTTCCTCTCCCTGTACCAATTTCTATCTCAATCCTTAATTCACCCTCTTCCTTTGCATCTCTTCTCATATCCCACCTCCTCAGGGAGGCTTTTTCTGATCTCTCAAATTTAAGTGTTTTATATTCTCACAGAAATAGTATCTTTCCTTCTTATCACTTACTGATTCATTCTTTCACAAATAATAATTTGATTAATGCTTATTTCTACCACTGGACTGTAAGCTTGAGGCAGGCACCATATTTCTTGTGCCTACATCCATATTGCCAGGATCTAGAGTTGAGTAACCAACATAAAGCATGTTGTTGAATGAACAAATGAAGGAATGAATTAGTGAATGAATCCCCCCATCCCACCTTCTCTACTCTGTCATAACCATAGGGTTCAAGCCTGATATAAGGGTCCAAATCTTTTTTCTGTTGATTTATATTGGGCTGGCCAAAAAGTCCGTTCAGGTTTTTCATGTTAGGGAAAAACCTGAACCAACTTTTTGGCCAACCCAATATATAATGCCTAAAATATCATTATGGGACAGGCTGGCATGGCATGCTGCTCCATGGGGAATAACACAGAGAGCATTTTCCTTTGCAGAGCAGAAAGGGTAAGCTGACCAACTCCCTAAGACCTTAGGTCCCACACACCACAGCTACTGTACAGGAGTTCCTTTCTGTAGCAGGAAATTTCAGATTCAGTGGAGCCAGCTCAAAGAAATACAAAGGATCTAGGTATTGGAGCCCTGTTGTGTTAGTTGAATCATCTTGGGAAAGTTGCTTAACTGTTCATGCCCTCAGTTTCCTCAACTGTAACGTGAAATTACGGATCTGAAAGCAATGCGCATACCAGACAGGGGATGATCATAACTAGAAACACAGAACCTTAGGTCAGGAAGATGTAGCCCAGGGGATTTCATACTGTGCTCTGCAGAATCCCAAGATGCACAGGTGTCTAAGTGGCCACTGGAGGTAAAATGAGGGTAATAGGGCAAGGAACCAAGTAGGGTTCTTTAGTGGTCCTTGCTGCCATTTCAATAAAAGCAGACCCATTTTAATCTGTTTTACATATCAAGATTCCAAAGAGCATTTCATTTGAAAATATGTATTAGCTGTTACAAAAACAAAGTTTGAAAACCACTTATTTTATCTTGCAATACCATTTTACAGGTGAAAAAACCAAACCCAGGGAAATCTCATACAGCTGGTCAATCCAGTTACAAGACTTATTTGCCTATCATCTCCTCCTCATTACATGCTTAGGCTTTGTAGTAACTTTTTCCTAAAGCATATAGATCATTTTTGCAAAATGCCCTTTGCTACTCTCACTAAGTTTAGTAAATCAGGAAACTGGGCTTCTAGTCTCAAGTATATAACTAACTGGCTATATAACTTTAAGCAACATACAACTATTCTGATTCCAAGTTTCCTGCCTGAAAAGTGAAGATAACAATACCTGGACTGCTTCGTGGAGAGTGGTTGTGAGGAACAGATAACGGTAAAATGCAAAATTGCTTTGACTACTATAAAACATCATCTATCTTTGAGCCTAAAACAATGCTCTATCATCACCATTTAATAAATGTTTATTGAAGAAAGAAAAGTAAAGCAAGGAGGGAGGGAAGGAAAGAAAGGCAGAAGGTTTAATTCTATTCCTATCTCATTGATGGTAAATTTCTAATCTCATAAAAATGGAAACACTCATAAAATGCAATTGCCACATTCCTCCGTGGTGAAGGGAGACTCACAATCCCTGACTTTGGTCTTGTGGGTCCCAGAATCCACACGACTGATTCCAGCCCTGAAATGGTTTGCTTCACAGTCTGGCTGAATGAATGCAATGCCCAAGCCCTGGAATAGGAAACCCAAAATGTGGTTCAGTGAAACCTAAAATGTGTTTTGCCCCCAGACCTTTTCTTTTTATCTTTCAAGACCCATGTAATTTAATGGAAATTGAAGAAGTGTGGGACAGATTCCACTCCTTCCCCACATCTCCCCATCCACTGTACCCATTAACTTCAAAGGAATTTAGCCTGGAAGGAAGCAAATGTGGGTGTAGAAAGGCATAAGATGTTGTGGTTCTTTGAGAGCAGGGGTGGGGGGATGGGAAATGTCCAAGTTTTTCAGCCACCAAAACCACAGCATATGGGGCATTTCTTTTCACTGAATGTGTCATGTGCAGAGTGGCTCTCTGAAGATGCAATTCACTCTCATATCCTCAAGTATGCTTCCTATACCTCCCAGACCCTAGGGTTTCCAGTGGCCTAAACTGCCTCCCCGGCCCCTGCCCTCACTCTGACTCTTCCTAGATGTGTCCATCTGACTGCCAACATATCAAAAACCAAATCCATCATTTATTCTTCCCCTACAACCCATATATAACTAACAATGTTATCACCATCCTTCTTGTCATTAACCTATAATTCTTAGACCCATCCTTGACTCTTCTCCCTTGCTTCACCTCCATTTCCAATCAATTAAGTAATTTTCTTCTTATTCTTTATGGTCTCATTTTCCCTCTTATGTTCATTTCCTATGTAGTGCCGTTGCTGCAACTTTATCTCATGCTCTGTTATCTCGAATATGAACTGTTACAGTAGCATGGATAATATTTACTTAGACCAAGATTTCTCAAACTTAAAACTATTGAAATTTTGGACTGAATAATTGCTTGTTGAGGAATAAGGAGAGGGGTGTTCTGTACCTTATAGGTTGTTTAACAATACCCCTAGCTTTTATCCACTAGATGCCAATAACGCTCCTCCCCCTACCCCTGCCATGTGATGACACCCAAAAAATGTTTCCAGACATTGCCAACTGTCCCCAGAAGGGAAAAATCTCCCTGGTTGACAACCACTGTTTTAAATCAAGAATGTCAGATGCTCACCATACATGTCATTCTTCTTGAGATTATGGGGCAAACTTGTAACCAATCAAGTTATTTTATCCTGTCCTAATCTAGCCTCTCTGCTCATCAAGATCGAGGATTATGTATTTTTATTGCTGTACCTCCAGTGCCTAACATCCTGACTGGCACTTAAAAGGCCCTTGGGTATACTTTTGAAAGAAAGAAATGAATGAATCCATCGCTCCTTGCTCCACACCACCATTGGGTGTTAAAGAATTCCACAGGCCAAGGCTCTCAGTGTCTCCTGAGAGACATTTATCACCACCTGGAATGCTCTTATCACCAACTGCATGTATTTATTGGGTTGCCTTTAAGGACATAGGAAATAATTATGTTTTAGGGGATTTATAGGACTCATGATTTATATGTTATTCACTTAATCATGTGAGTAGGGTTATCTCCAATTTACAGATAAGGAAACCAAGTTTCAGACATTTGCCCAAATGGGGCAGAAACAGGATGCAATTTGAGGCTTCAACAGCATATGGTTCTTGATACTTATTTCTCTTTTCCTATCCTTCCAGTCTCTACCTAGTTCTCTGAGAAAAATCTCTCTTAAACCCAGGTTTTTTGCAGAAATAAAACATGAGTGGTTAACAGGAGCTCTAGGGCAAGAAATGGTATTCTTTGCCTCATCCAACCACAGCTCATTGCTCAGCCCAAGTGTTCTATGCAAGAAAGGGAAAGAGCTTGCCTTCTGGGCCAAGTTTTATACCATCTGAAAGCCAGTCGAATTTAGTTTAAAGTATTAGAACTTAACATCACAAACTAAAGAACAATCTAAGGGTGCAGGGTCAGGAGCATAAGATGACCGTTCTTCCACACAAATATAGAAAGCTATCAGCAGTGAGAGCCCAACTTCCAAAGACCAGGAGAGCAATATGTACATATCCATGAAGACCTGGTCATGAACCCAATAAGGAAAGGAAAAAGGAAGAGATGGAAGGAAAAAAAAACAAAGTAATAAAAGTGTAAGGAAGAAGTTATATAGGCTAATACTGGGAAGGGGGTGGCTTATGGAATGTAGAATTCAAATGATCTATGTTATTTCCATCTTAGGCATCATTGTTAATTTTAAGCAGGGGAAAGAATGGTCATTCTTTAAAGGACACGCAGACTTTTAATATTACCTTCACAGAACTACACTCATAGAAGTAAAACATTATTAGAAGAGACAGCTAGAGAGAACCAGAGCTCATTTGAACAACTTGCTAAATTTTTAGATGAGGAAATTGAGGTCCCAGTAAAGAAAAATAACCCCAAGAGACATATGACAAATGAATGGCAGGGACAAGAACTCATGCTCCTTGTACTTTGCACAATGTTCTTTCTATATATTCACCCAGATTCTTCTGCCATTTTGTGACACCCCCCCCTTCCATGAATTACCACTGGAGGCTCATCATGGAAATTATACAGGCAACTGGAAACATGAAAGTTTGGCTACCCTCTCTAGAACATTTATTCTGCATGTGAGTCAGTGCAGAAAATACTTTGCACTTCATTTATTCATGTGCTAATTTTGAATTAAGTTGCACCACAAAAATTCTCCTGAAAAGTGATGCAATTAAGCCTGGACTGTTTGAGAAGGACAACAACATGTGGTTGTGATTATAATGGCAAAACATCTTGGTAACACACTGACTTATTAGTACAGTAATTAGTGTTGGTGCAATTCATACTGAATAGTTCATAAAACAAATAATGCAACGTAAAGCCTGAAAAAGAGTCATAATTTTCAAGTGAACAATCTTTGTATATTTTGCCTGTGACATCAACCATTTGGGCCAAATTGTTTCAGCCACTGCATATAAGAAGGTCTGCTTCTCTCTCTCTTTTTTTTTTTAACATCTTTATTGGAGTATAATTGCTTTACAATGGTGTGTTAGTTTCTGCTTTATAACTAAGTGAATCAGTTATACATATACATATGTT